>NC_012871.2:33302222-33303049 GCF_000003195.3 Sorghum bicolor
ACGTGTCAGTCCGCGCCGCATGAGACAGTGTTAGTTTTGGTGCAAGATAGGTGCACGGTTTGCACCTAATGCACCATAGGATAAGAAACCATTTTGGACGCACCCGATGGTACTCCTAGGTCAAGGGGCTCAAGTGAAAGCTCGGTTTGGTCTGTTTGGAGATAGTGCTAATCTTGATGCAAGATAGATACATGGTTTCCATGGAACATACAATATGCTCAGAAATCAATTAGGACGCACCTGATATAACTCCTTGATGATGTGTATCATATGGAATCTTGCTTCGGTTCGTTTAGAGACAGTGTTAGTTTTGGTAGAAAATATGTGCACGGTTTACGCCTAACGCACCATAGGCTAAGAAACTATTTTAGACGCACCCGATGGTACTCGTAATTGAAGAGGCTCAAGTGAAGGCTCGATTTGGTCTGTTCGGATATAGTGCTAATCTTGATGCAAGATAGTTGCACAGTTTGCATGGAACGTACCATATGTTATGAAATCAATTTGGACGCACCCAATGGAACTCCTAGATGACGTGTGTTGTATGGAATCTCACTTCGGTCTGTTTGGAGACAATGTTAGTTTCGGTGCAAGATCGGTGCATAGTTTGTGCCTAATGCACCATAGTCTAAGAAACCATTTTTGACGCACCTATTTGTACTCCTAGATGAAGAAGCTCAAGTGGAAGCTTAGTTCGGTCTGTTTGGAGATAGTGCTAATCTTGATGCAAGATAGGTGCACGGTTTGCTTGGAACATGCCATATCCTTGGAAATCAATTTGGATGCACCCGATGGAACTCCTTGATGACGTGTGTCCTGTCCACATT
>NC_012871.2:33303580-33332343 GCF_000003195.3 Sorghum bicolor
GCCAAGTGGAGGCTTGGTTCGGTCTGTTTAGAGATAGTGCTAATCTTGATGCAAGATTGGTGCACCATATGCTCAGAAATCAAATTGGACGCACCAGATGGAACTCCTAGATGACATGTGTCATATGAAATCTCACTTCGGTCCGTTAGAGACAGTGTTAGTTTTGGTGCAAGATAGGTGCACGGTTTGCACCTAATGCACCAAAGTCTAAGAAACCATTTTGGAAGCACCTGTTGGTACTCCTAGGTGAAGAGGTTCGGTCTGTTTAGAGATATGGTGTATTAGGCACAAACCGCGCACCTATCTTGCACCAAAACTAACACTATCTCCAAACAGACCAAAGCAAGATATCAGATGACACACATCATCTAGGAGTTCTATTGGGTGCGTCTATATTGACTTTTAAGCATATGGTATGTTCCATGCAAACTGTGCACCTATCTTACATGAAGATTAGCACTATCTCCAAACATATCGTACCGAGCTTTCACTCTAGTCTCTTCACCTAGAAGTACCATTAGGTGCTTCCACAACTGTTTCTAAGCCTATGGTGCATTACGCGCACACCGTGCACCTATCTTGTACCGAAACTAACACTATCTACAAATGGACTGAAGTGAGATTCCATATGACACACATCACCTAGGAGTTCTATCGGGTGCGTCCAAACTGATTTCTTAGCATATGGTACGTTCCATGCAAACCGTGCACCAATCTTGCATCAAGATTTGCAGTATCTCCAAACAGACCGAACCAAGCTTCCACTTGAGCCTACCAAGCTTCCACTTGAGCCTCTTCACTTAGGAGTACCAATAGGTGCGTCCAAAATGGTTTCTTAGGCTATGGTGCATTAGGCACAAACCGTACACCTATCTTGCACCAAAACTAACACTGTCTCCAAATAGACCAAAGTGTGATTCCATATGACACACGTCATTTCAGAGTTCCATCGGGTGCGTCCAAATTTATTTATGACATATGGTACGTTCCATGCAAATCGTGCACCTATTTAGGAGTTCCATTAGGTGCATCCAAATTGATTTTCAAGCATATGGTATGTCCCATGCAAACTGTGCACCTATCTTGCATCAAGATTAGCACTATCTCCAAACAGACCGAACCAAGCATCCACTTGAGCCCCTTCACCTAGGAGTACCAACAAGTGCGTCCAAAATGGTTCCTTAGCCTATGCTGCATTATGTGCAAACCTTGCACCTATCTTGCACTGAAACTAACACTGTCTCCAAACAGACCAAAGCAAGCTTCCACTTGAGCCTCTTCAGCTAGGAGTTCTATCAGGTGCATCCAAATTGAATTCTGAGCATATGATACATTCCATGCAAACTGTGCAATCTTGCATCAAGATTAGCACTATCTCCAAACAGACCGAACCAACCTTCCACTTGAGCCTCTTCGGCTAGGAGTACCATTGGCTGCATCCAAAATGGTTTCTTAGAGTATGGTACATTAGGCACAAACCGTGCACCTATCTTGCACCGAAACTAACACTATCTCCAAATAGACCAAAGCGATATTAGATGACACACACCATCTAGGAGTTCTATCGGGTGCGTGCAAATTGATTTTCAAGCATATGGTATGTTCCATACAAACCTTGCACCTATCTTACATGAAGATTAGCACTATCTCCAAACAAATCTTACCAAGCTTTCACTTGAGCCTCTTCACCTAGGAGTACCATCGGGTGCTTCCACAACTGTTTCTAAGCCTATGGTGCATTAGGCGCACACTGTGCACCTATCTTACACCGAAACTAACACTATCTCCAAACGGATCAAAGTGAGATTCCATATGACACACGTCATCTAGGAGTTCTATCGGGTGCGTCCAAATTTATTTCTGAGTATATGGTACATCCATGCAAACCGTGCACCTGTCTTGCGTCAAGATTAGCACAATTTCCAAACAGACCGAACCGAGCTTCCACTTGAGCCTCTTCAGCTAGGAGTACAATCGGGTGCGTCCAAATTGGTTTCTTAGGCTATGGTGCATTAGGCATAAACCGTGCACCTATCTTGCATTGAAACTAACACTGTCTCCAAACGGGCGAAGCGAGATTCCATATGACACAAGTCACTAGGAGTTCCATCAGGTGCATCCAAATTGATTGTCAAGAATATGGTATGTCCCATGCAAACCGTGCACCTATCTTGCATCAAGATTAGCACTATCTCCAAATAGACCGAACCAAGTTTCCACTTGAGCCTCTTCAGCTAAGAGTTCCATCAGGTGCGTCCAAATTGATTTCCAAGCATATGGTATGTTCCATGCAAACCGTGCAACTATCTTGCATCAAGATTAGCACTATCTCCAAATAGACCGAACCGAGCTTCCTCTTGAGCCTCTTCAGCTAGGAGTACCATCGGGTGCGTCCAAAATGGTTTCTTAGTATTATGGTGCATTTGGCACAAACCGTGCACCTATCTTGCACCAAAATTAACACTATCTCCAAACAGACCAAAGTGAGATATTAGATGTCTTACACAATCTAGGAGTTCTATCGGGTGCGTCCAAATTGATTTTCAACCATATGGTATGTTCCATACAAACCGTGCACCTATCTTATATGAAGATTAGCACTATCTCCAAACAGATCGTACCGAGCTTTCACTTTAGCCTCTTCACCTAGGAGTACCATCGGGTGCTTCCACAACTGTTTCTAAGCCTATGGTGCATTAGGCGCACATCATGCACCTATCTTACACCGAAACTAACACTATCTCCAAACGGATCAAAGTGAGATTCCATATGAGACACGTCATCTAGGAGTTCTATCAAGTGCGTCGAAATTGATTTCCGAGCATATGGTACGTTCCATGCATACCGTGCACCTATCTTGCGTCAAGATTTGTAGTATCTCCAAACAGACCGAACCAAGCTTCCACTTGAGCCTCTTCACCTAGGAGTACCAACAGGTGCATCTAAAATGGTTTCTTGGGCTATGGTGCATTAGGCATAAACTGTGCACCTATCTTGCACTGAAACTAACACTGTCTCCAAATAGATGAAGCGAGATTCCATATGACACACGTCATCTAGGAGTTCCATCACGTGCATCCAAATCGATTTTCAAGCATATGGTATTTCCCATGCTAACCGTGCACCTATTTTGCATCAAGATTAGCACTATCTCCAAAGAAACCATACCAAGCTTTCACTTGTGCCCCTTTACCTAGGAATACCATTGGGTGCGACCAAAATTGTTTCTTAGCCTATCGTGCATTAGGCGCAAACCGTGCACCTTTCTTGCACCGAAACTAACACTGTCTCCAAAGAGTACCATCGGGTGCTTCCACAAGTGTTTCTAAGCCTATGGTGCATTAGGTGCATACCGTGCACCTATCTTACACCGAAACTAACACTATCTCCAAATGGACCGAAGTGAGATTTCATATGACACACGTCATCTAGGAGTTCTATCGGGTGCGTCCAAATTGATTTCCTAGCATATGGTACGTCCATGCAAACCGTCACCTATCTTGCGTCAAGATTAGCACTGTCTCCCAACAGACCAAACCGAGCTTCCACTTGAGCCTCTTCATATAGGAGTACAATCAGGTGCGTCCAAAAGGGTTTGTTAGAGTATGGTGCATTAGGCACAAACCATGCACCTATCTTCACTGAAACTAACACTATCTCCTAACGGACCAAAGCAAGGTTACATATGACATACAACATCTAGTAGTTCCATCGGGCGTGTCCAAATTGATTTCGGGCATATAGCACGTTACATGCAAACCGTGCACCTATCTTGCATCAAGATTAGCAGTATCTCCAAACAGACCAAACCAAGCTTCCACTTGAGTCTCTTCACCTAGGAGTAGCAACAGGTGCATCCATAATGGTTTCTTATGCTATTGTGCGTTAGGCGCAAACTGTGCACATATCTTCCACCAAAATTAACACTACCTCCAAACAGACCAAAGTGAGATTTCATATGACACACATCATCTAGGAGTTCCATCGGGTGTGTCCAAATTGATTTCCGAGCATATAGTACGTTTCATGCAAACCGTGCACCTATCTTGCATCAAGATTAGCACTATCTCCAAACAAACTGAACCGAGCATCCACTTGAGACTCTTTAGCTAGGAGCACAATCGGGTGCATCCAAAATGGTTTGTTAGAGTATGGTGCATTAGGCACAAACCATGCACCTATCTTGCACTGAAACTAACACTATCTCCAAACAAAAAAAGTGAGATATCAGATGACACACATCACCTAGGAGTTCTATAGGGTGTGTCCAAATTTATTTTCAAGCATATGGTATGTTCCATGCAAACCGTGCACCTATCTTACATGAAGATTAGCACTATCTCCAAACAAATCGTACCGAGCTTTCACTTGAGCCTCTTCACCTCGGAGTACCATCGGGTGCTTCCACAATGGTTTTTGAGCCTATGGTACATTAGGCGCAAACCGTACACTTATCTTGCACCAAAACTAACACTATCTCTAAATGGACCGAAGTGAGATTCCATATGACACACGTCATCTAGAAGTTCTATCGGGTGCGTCCAAATTGATTTTTGAGCATATGGTATGTCCATGCAAACCGGGCACCTATCTTGCGTCAAGATTAGCACTATCTCCAAACAGACCAAACCGAGCTTCCACTTGTGCCTCTTCTGCTAGGAGTATAATCAGGTGTGTCCAAAATGGTTTGTTAGAGTATGGTGCATTAGGCACAAACCGTGCACCTATCTTGCACCGAAACCAACACTATCTCCAAACAGACCAAGACGAGGTTACATATGACACATGACATCTAGGAGTTTCATCGGATGCGTCCAAATTGATTTCCAAACATATAGTACCTTCCATGCAAACCATGCACCTATCTTGCATCAAGATTAGCAATACCTCCAAACAGACTGAACCCAAGCTTCCACTTGAGCCTCTTCAGCTAGGAGTTCTATCGGGTGCATCCAAATTGAATTCTGAGCATATGATACGTTCCATGCAAACCGTGCAATCTTGCATCAAGATTAGCACCATCACCAAATAGACCGAACCAAGCTTCCACTTGAGCCTCTTCACCTCGGACCAACAGGTGCGTCCAAAATGGTTTCTTAGACTATGGTGCATTAGACGCAAACTGTGCACCTATCTTGCACCGAAACTAACACTATCTCCAAACGGACCAAAGCAAGATTCCATATGACACACGTCATCTACGAGTTCCATCAGGTGCGTCCAAATTGATTTCTGAGCATATGGTACGTTCCATGCAAACCGTGCACCTATCTTGCATCAAAATTAGCACCATCACCAAATAGACCGAACCGAGCTTCCACTTGAGCCTCTTCACCTCGGACCAATAGGTGCGTCCAAAATGGTTTCCTAGACTATGGTGCATTAGACGCAAACTGTCCACCTATCTTGCACCGAAACTAACACTATCTACAAACGGACCAAACCGAGATTCCATATGACACACGTCATCTAGGAGTTCCATCAGGTGCATCCAAATTGATTTCTGAGCATATGGGACATTCTACGCAAACCATGCAAATATCTTGCATCAAGATTAGCAGTATCTCCAAATAGACCAAACTGAGCTTTCACTTGAGACCCTTCACCTAGGAGTACCATCGGGTGCGTCCAAAACCGTTTCTTAGAGTATGGTGCATTAGGCATAAACCGTGCAATATCTTTTTAGAGTATGGTGCATTAGGCACAAACCATTCACCATCTTGCACCGAAACTAAAACTATATTCAAACAGACCAAAGCGAGATATCAGATGACACACATCATCTAGGAGTTCTATCGGGTGCGTCCAAAATGATTTTAATGCATATGGTATGTTCCATGCAAACCGTGCACCTATATTACATGAAGATTAGCACTATCTCCAAACAGATCGTACCGAGCTTTCACTTGAGCCTCTTCACCTATGGTGCATTAGGCGGAAACCGTGCACCAATCTTTCACCAAAACTAACACTATCTCCAAATGGACTAAAGTGAGATTCCGTACGACACACGTCATCTAGGAGTTCTATCGGGTGCATCCTAATTGATTTCTGAGCATATGGTACATTCCATGCTAACTGTGCACCTATCTTGCATCAAGATTAGCACTATCTCCAAACAGACCAAACCGAGCTTTCACTTGAGCCCCTTTACCTAGGAGTACCATCGGGTGGGTCAAAAATCATTTCTTAGCCTATGGTGCATTAGGCGCAAACCGTGCACCTATCTTGCACTGAATCTAACACTATCTCCAAACAGACCAAAGCTAGATTGCATGTGACAGACATCACGTTAGGCGCAAACCGTGCACCTATCTTGCAGTGAAACTAACAGTCTCTAAAAAGACCGAAGCAAGATTCCATATGACACACGTCATCTAGGAGTTTCATTGGGTGTGTCGAAATTGATTTCCGAGCATATGATATGTTCCACACTAATAGTGCACCTATCTTGCATCAAGATTAGCAATATCTCTGAATAGACCAAACCGAGCTTCCACTTGAGCCTCTTCACCTAGGAGTACCATCGGGTGCTTCTAAAATGGTTTCTTAGCCTATGGTGCATTTGGCACAAACCGTGCATATATCTTGCACCGAAACTAACACTATCTCCAAATAGACCAAAGCGAGATTTCATATGACACACGTCATCTAGGAGTTTCATGAGGTGCGTCCATATTGATTTCTAAGCATATGGTATGTTCCATGCAAAGCATGCACCTATCTTGCATCCAGACTAGCACTATCTACAAATAGACCAAACCGAGATTCCACTTGAGCCTCTTCACCCAGGAGTGCCAACAGGTGTGTAAAAAATGGTTTCTTAGACTATGGTGTATTAGGCGCAAACTGTGCACCTATCTTGCACTGAAACTAATATTGTCTCCAAACGGACCGAAGCGAGATTCCATATGGCACACTTCATCTAGGAGCTCCATCGGGTGCATCCAATTTGATTTCCAAGCATCTACGATATTCCATGCAAACTGTGCACCTATCTTGCATCAAGATTAGCACTGTCGCCAAACAGACCGAACCGAGCTTCCACTTGAGCCTCTTCACCTAGCAGTATCAATAGGTGCGTCCAAAATGGTTTCTTAGCCTATGGTGCATTAGGCACAAACCGTGCAATATCTTGCACCAAAACTAACAGTCTCCAAATAGACCAAAACGAGATTCTATATGACACATGTCATCTAGGAGTTCCATCAGTTGCGTCCATATCGATTTTCGAGCATATGGTACGCTCCATGCAAACCGTGCAACTATCTTGCATCAAGATTAGCACTATCTCCAAATAGACCGAACCGAGCTTCCACTTGAGCCTCTTTAGCTAGGAGTACCATCAGGTGCATCCAAAATGTTTTCTTAGAGTATGGTGCATTAGGTGCAAACCGTGCACCTATCTTGCACCAAAACTAACACTATCTCTAAACAAACCGAAGCAAGATTCCATATGACACACATCATCTAGGAGTTCCATTGGGTGCGTCCAAATTTATCCGAGCATATGGTATGTTCCATGCAAATTGTGCACCTATCTAGCATCAAGATTAGCACTATCTCCAAACAGACCACATCGAGCTTCCACTTGAGCCTCTTCACCAAGGAGTACGATCAGGTGCATCTAAAATGGTTTCTCAGCCTATGGTGCATTAGGTGCAAATTGTGCACATATCTTGCACCAAAACCAACACTGTCTCCAAACAGACCAAAGCGAGATTCCATATGACACACATCATCTAGGTCTTCCATCTAGTGCGTCCAAATTGATTTTTGAGCATATGGTACGTTCCATGCAAACTGTGCACCTATCTTGCATCAAGATTAGCACTATCTCCAAAAAGACCGAACTGAGCTTCCACTTGAGCCTCTTCACCTAGGAGTACCAACAGGTGCGTCCAAAATGGTCTCTTAGACTATGGTGCATTAGGCGCAAACTGTCGAAATCCCTAGTTTGGTTTTGGATAATTGATGAAACCCTTGTACTAACCTCTATACTAAGTGTGTGCAGACTTAATGAGGTTGGTACATGCCAATTGATGGAGCAAGAGATGATCATGATTATGATGGTGATGACCACAAGATGATCAAGTGCTCAACTTAGAAAAGAAGAAAGAGAAAAACAAAACCCTATGGAGATCAAGGCAAAGGTATTGCTTAGGGTTTTGGTTTTGGTGATCAAGACACCATAGAGGGTGTGATCACATTTAGGATAGATAGCCATACTATAAAGAGGGGAATTCTTTGGCTAAGCGGTTATCAAGTGCCACTAGGTGTCATTATTCATGTGCATGCATTTAGAACCTAGTGAGCTAACTTAACTCCTTTGAAGAAAATGTTTGTGAAAATGCTAACACACGTGCACATATTGGTTTACACATTGTGGTGTTGGCACACTTTGAAAAGGAGGTGAAGTTTGAAGGGTAGAGAGAAAATGATGTGCAATTTTTCAATAGCACAGGTGGGAAAATTGGAGAAGTTGCGGGTGTGTTTCTCGCTGAGAAACACTCACCGGACGCTGGCTCAGAGGCACCAGACGCTGTGTCTGTGCATCCGGTGTGTAGGCAGTGTCTAGCTCAGCTAGGGTTAGGCACCGGACGCCCAACACCGGACGCAGGTTAGATCCTATTTGAGCGTCCGGTGTTTTGAGTCCAGTGTTCTACTCTTTTGCAATGCTCTCTAGGTATGAGACCAGTGAGCACCGGACAGTCCGTGCTCAGCGTCCAGTGACCCCGCGAGTTTGCAGACCTCCCTGAGTTTAAGTCCGGTGAGTACGAGACGCGTCCGGTGCCAACTTGAGCGCGTCCGGTGCTCTGCAGGTGACCGTTAGATATCAACATGCGAAAGTGGATAGGGCAACACGTGGCTGTTTCTAGAGCACCAGACACAGGGGTTGAGCGTCCGATGCCCCCTGTGGTTCATCAAGTGACCCCGTTTTTAGCCCAGTGAAAGAGCCAATGGCTCTGTTTGTTTTGAGGAGCTTATAAATAGTTATTGGCCGACTTAGGGCTCACTCTCTTGGCATTCTAGCATACTTGAATCCTTGTGAGCCTAAGCAAACACCTCCCTCTCATCTCCTTCATAGATTATTCATCTTTGTGAGATTGGGAGTGATTCCAAGTGCATTTGCTTGAGTGATTGCATCTAGTGGCACTTGGGGATCGATTTGGCTGCGGTTTTCTTGTTACTCTTGGTGGTTGCGCCACCTAGACGACTTGGAGCAGTGGAGGAGCATTGGCACGAGTTAGTGATTGTTCGTCGCTATCTCCTAGTGATTGTGAGGGGTCTTGTACCTTCCCTGCGGAGAGCCGAAAGGTAACTTTAGTGGATTGCTCGTGTCATTGAGTTACCTCACTTGTGGGTCAGTTCTTACGGTGTCCTAGTGAGGACAAGGTTCATGCTACACCTCTTAGCCGCCGAACCACCAAGTGTTGGTCGACACAATAGGGACGTAGCATGCCAGCAAGCACGTGAACCTCGGGAGAAAATTGTGTGTCTCCATTGTGATTGTTCAGTGGATTTCTCCTGGTGATTGGACTTCATATTATTGATTGGTTCATCCCCTCTATGCGGCGGTATAAAGATCAAACCATCTCTCTCTTACATTCCCGCAAACTAGAGTAGCTTACTTACTTGTATAGAAACTTTAGATAGCTCTCTAGTGTAAGTAGTGACATAGCTCTTGTGTGCATAGTGATCATAGCAACTAGAATTGTTGGATAGGTGGCTGGCAAACACCCCTTTAGAGCTAGATCAAAAAGCTATGCTTGTTATCTACTAACCTCTTGCTCTATGAGTTTGTAGATTTTTAAATAGGCTATTCACCTCCCCTCTAGCCATATTAGGACCTTTCAAGTGGTATTGGAGCCGTGGTCACAGTTTTGTGAAGGCTTAACAACCTCGATGCTCAAATTATGGCTCAAATAGTGTTCAACCATGTTGGGGGCAAACCACCGTTCTTTGATGGAGCAAGTTCTTTTGACTATTGGAAGAGAAAAATGAAAATGTATCTTGGATCAATCAATGATAGAGTGTGAGAAGTCACGAAGAATGATTTTGTGATCCTTGACCCCGCTAACCCCACCGACAATGAGAGAGCAAACAAGCAATGCAATACAATGGCTCTCAACACAACTATAATGGCATTGATTCAAAGGTATTTGAACAAGTCAAAGATCTTGAGAAGGCAAGAAGTGTGGACAAGGCTAGAAGAAACATATGAGGGCACTACAACGGTAAAGGGTGCCAAGTTGTACATGCTCAAGGACAAGCTATCAAACTTCAATATGAAGGATGATGAGTCAATTCCAGAAATGTTCTATAGGCTCCAAGTCATCATCAATGACCTCAAGGGCCTTGGTGAGAAAGTGAAGGATGAGGACTTCATTCACAAGTTCTTGATGTGCTTGCCCAAGAGGTTCAAGACATTGAGAACAATCATCTTTAGAGGTGGATTGACAGGTGTATCTCCTAATGAGGTACTTGGAGATGTCATGACCGAAGATCAATATAATGACAATGATGATGATGAGGTCATGAAGAAGGATGATGATGATAAGAAGAAGAAGAGTGGAGCATTCAAAGCTAGCTCTTCATCTAAGAGCAAGAACAAGGAAGAATCAAGTGATGAGGAGTGTTCCAATGATGATAGTGATGATGAAGCACTAGCACTCTTTGTCCGCAAGTTTGGCAAGATGATGAAGAAAAAGGGCTACCATATAAGGAAGAGAAGGGACAACTCCAAGAACAAGGAATATGTGAGGCTATGCTACAAGTGCAAGAGCCCCGATCATATTGTGGCGGATTGTCCTTACAATAGTGACAATGATGAGCATAACAAGAAGAACAAGAAGGAGAAGAAAGAAAAGAAAGAGAAGAAGATGGTCTTCAAGAAGAAGAAGAAGGGTGGATCCTATGTTGTGACATGGGATAGTGATGCCTCTTCGGATGATAACTCAAGCGATGATGACAAATCATCCAAAAAGAAGGCACTTGCAAGCATTGCTATCAACAAGCCATCACTCTTCAACACTCCTTCTTGCTTCATGGCCAAGTGCCACAAGGTACAATATGATGAAAGTGAAAGTGAACATGAACATGATAGTGATGATGAAAATAAATTCACTAATGAACAACTCATGGACATGTTAGAACAAGCCGAATCTCTCATTCAATCTAAAAACAAGAAGTGCAAAGAATTGGCCAAGAAGTTAAAAGCTCTTGAGCAATCCTTTGATGAGCTCAATGCTAATCATGAGAGGCTAGTGGAAGCCCATGAGAAGCTTGGCAAGGCTCACACCAAGCTTGAGAAAGCTCACTCCTTGTTGTTAGAAGAGAACAGGGAAAAGGTTGTTGTATCATGTGATGTGGGCACAACTTGTGACTTAATTAAAGAATCACCCAACCCACCTATTGTTGTTGCCACTAACTCTTCTTGTAGGTCTTCATCCACCACCAACTCTACCTCTACTTCTAGTGTTAGTGTCACTTGTGATACCTCACTAAAGGTTGAGAATGAGACTCTCAAGAGAGAGGTGGATGAGCTCACTCACACCCTAGGCAAGGCCTATGGTGGTGAGGCCCGCTTGCTAAAGTGCTTGGGTAGTCAAAGGTTTTCTCTCAACAAAGAGGGATTAGGCTATACCCCCAAGAAAGGCAAGGCGGCCTTTGCAACTCACAAGCCTAGCTTTGTGAAGAGCAATAGTTGGTATTGCAACAAATGCAAGCAAGTTGGGCACCTAGAGCTTAATTGCAATAAAGTGAACAAGAACAAGAAACATGCTAATGTATCTTACATTCTATTTGATTCTTGTTATGTGCTTACCAAGGGTGAGAAGGGTGTGCATGCTAAGTTTGTTGGTACACCAATTGTGGGTCCAAAGAAGAAGGCCATTTGGGTACCAAAAAGCTTAGTCACTAACCTCCAAAGACCCAAACAAGTATGGGTACCTAAGAAACATTGATTTGTTTTGTAGATAAATTATAAAGCCGGAGGAAGGCATTGGGTACTTGATCGTGGGTGCACACAACACATGACATTGTTAGTTTTGGTGCA
Source organism: Sorghum bicolor (assembly GCF_000003195.3). NCBI lineage: Eukaryota > Viridiplantae > Streptophyta > Magnoliopsida > Poales > Poaceae > Sorghum > Sorghum bicolor. Next base: position 33,315,639 of record NC_012871.2, read on the forward strand.
AGATAGGTGCACAGTTTGCACCTAATGCACCATAGTGTAAGAAACCATTTTGGACGCACCTGTTGGTACTCCAAGGTGAAGGGGCTCAAGTGGATGCTCTCGGTTCGGTCTATTTGTAGATAGTGCTAATCTTGATGCAAGATCGATGCACGGTTTGCATGGAATATACGATATGCCTAGAAATCAATTAGGACGCACCTGATATAACTCCTTGATGATTTGTGTCATATGGAATCTTGCTACGGTTCGTTTAGAGACAGTGTTAGTTTTGGTAGAAGATATGTGCACGGTTTATGCCTAATGCACCATAGGCTAAGAAACAATTTTAGACGCACCCGATGGTACTCGTAGTTGAAGAGGCTCAAGTGGAGGCTCGATTTGGTCTGTTCGGATATAGTGCTAATCTTGATGCAAGATAGTTGCACAGTTTGCATGCAACGTACCATATGTTAAGAAATCAATTTGGACGCACCCAATGGAACTCATAGATGATGTGTGTCATATGGAATCTCGCTTCAGTCTGTTTGGAGACAATGTTAGTTTCGGTGCAAGATAGGTGCAGGGTTTGTGCCTAATGCACCATAGTCTAAGAAACCATTTTGGATGCACTTGTTAGTACTCCTAGGTGAAGGGGCTCAAGTGGATGCTCGGTTCGGTCTGTTTGGAGATAGTGTTAATCTTGATGCAAGAAGGTGCACGGTTTGCATGGAACATACCAAATTCTTGGAAATCAATCTAGACGCACATGACGGAACCCTAGATGGTGTGTGTCATACAAAATCTTGCTTTGGTCTGTTTGGAGACAGTGTTAGTTTTGGTGCAACATAGGTGCAAGGTTTGCACATAATGCAGCATAGGCTAAGAAACCATTTTGGATGCACCCGGTGGTACTCCTAGGTAAAAGGCTCAAGTGAAAGCTTGGTTTGGTCTATTTGAAGACAGTGCTAATCTTGATTCAAGATAGATGCACGGTCAGCATGGAACGTACCATATGCTTAGAAATTAATTTGGACACACCCAATAGAACTCCTTGATGGCGTGTGTCATATGGAATCTCGCTTTTGTGTGCTTAGAGACAGTATTAGTTTCGGTGCAAGATGTGTGCACGGTTTGCGCCTAATGCACCAAAGTCTAAGAAACCATTTTGGAAGCACGTGTTGGTACTCCTAGGTGAAGAGGCTCAAGTGGAGGCTCGGTTCGGTCTGTTTAGAGATAGTGCTAATCTTGATGCAAGATAGGTGCACGATTTGCATGGAACATACCATATACTCAGAAATCAATTTTGACGCACCAGATGAAACTCCTAGATGACACATGTCATATGGAATCTCACTTCAGTTTGTTTAGAGACAATGTTAGTTTCGGTGCAAGATAGGTGCACAGTTTGCAGATAATGCACCATAGGATAAGAAACAGTTTTGGACGCACCCGATGGTACTCCTAGGTCAAGGGACTCAAGAGAAAGCTCAGTTTGGTATGTTTGGAGGTAGTGCTAATCTTGATGCGAGATAGATGCACGGTTTGCATGGAACATACGATATGCTCAAAAATAAACTAGGACGCACCTGATATAACTCCTTGATGATGAGTGTCATATTGAATCTTGCTTCGATACGTTTAGAGACAGTGTTAGTTTTGATGGATGATATGTGCACGGTATACGCCACATGCACCATAGGGTAAGAAACCATTTTAGACGCACCCGATGATACTCATAGTTGAAGAGGCTCAAGTGGAGGCTCGATTTGGTTTGTTCGGATATAGTGCTAATCTTGATGCAAGATAGTTACACAGTTTGCATGCAACGTACCATATGTTAAGAAATCAATTTGGACCCACCCAATGGAACTCCTAGATGACGTGTGTCATATGGAATCTCGCTTCGGTCTGTTTGGAGACAATGTTAGTTCTGGTGCAAGATACGTGCATAGTTTGTGCCTAATGCACCATAGTCTAAGAAACCATTTTGGACGCACCTGTTTGTACTCCTAGATGAAGAGGCTCAAGTGGAAGCTTGGTTCGATCAGTTTGGAGATAGTGCTAATCTTGATGCAAGGTAGGTGCACGGTTTGCATGGAACATACCATATGCTTGGAAATCAATTTGGATGCACCCGATGGAACTCCTTGATGACATGTGTCATATGGAATCTCGCTTCGGTCCATTTGGAGACATTGTTAGTTTCAGTGCAAGATAGATGCACAGTTTGCACCTAATGCACCATAGTCTAAGAAACCATTTTGGATGCACTTGTTGGTACTCCTAGGTGAAGGGGCTCAAGTGGTTGCTCGGTTCGGTCTCTTTGGAGATAGTGCTAATCTTGATGCAAGATAGGTGCACGGTTTTCATGGAACATACCAAATGCTTGGAAATCAATCTGGACGCACATGATGGAACTCCTAGATGACGTGTGTCATATGAAATCTTGCTTCGGTCTGTTTGGAGATAGTGTTAGATTCGGTGCTCAGATACGTGCAAGGTTTGCACATAATGCAGCATAGGCTAAGAAACCATTTTGGACGCACCCGATGGTACTCCTAGGTAAAAGGCTTAAGTGAAAGCTTGGTTAGGTCTATTTGGAGACAGTGCTAATCTTCATGCAAGATAGATGCACGGTGTGCATGGAACGTACCATATGCTTAGAAATTAATTTGGACACACCCGATATAACTCCTTGATGACGTGTGTCATATGGAATCTTGCTTTTGTGTGCTTAGAGAGAGTTTTAGTTCCGGTGCAAGATATGTGCACGGTTTGCGCATAATGCACCAAAGTCTAAAAAACCATTTTGGAAGCACCTGTTGGTACTCCTAGGTGAAGAGGCTCAAGTGGTGGCTCGGTTCGGTCTATTTAGAGATAGTGCTAATCTTGATGCAAGATAGGTGCACGATTTGCATGGAACATACCATATGCTCAGAAATCCATTTTGACACACCAGATGAAACTCCTAGATGACATATGTCATATGGAATCTCACTTCGGTCTGTTTAGAGACAGTGTTAGTTTCGGTGCAAGATAGGTGCACAGTTTGCACTTAATGCACCATAGGATAAGAAACTGTTTTGGACGCACCCGATGGTACTCCTAGGTCAAGGGACTCAAGTGAAAGCTCGGTTTGGTATGTTTGGAGGTAGTGCTAATCTTGATGCGAGATAGATGCACGGTTTGCATGGAACATATGATATGCTCAAAAATTAACTAGGACGCACCTGATATAACTCCTTGATGATGTGTGTCATATTGAATCTTGCTTCGGTACGTTTAGAGACAGTGTTAGTTTTGATAGATGATATGTGCACGGTATACGCCTAATGCACCATAGGGTAAGAAACCATTTTAGACGCACCCGATGATACTCATAGTTGAAGAGGCTCAAGTGGAGGCTCGATTTGGTCTGTTCGGATATAGTGCTAATCTTGATGTAAGATAGTTGCACAATTTGAATGGAACGTTCCACTTGTTAAGAAATCAATTTGGACACACCCAATGGAACTCCTAGATGACGTGTGTCATATGGAATCTCACTTCGGTCTGTTTGGAGACAATGTTAGTTTCGGTGCAAGATAGGTGCATAGCTTGTGCCTAATGCACCATAGTCTAAGAAACCATTTTTAACGCACCTGTGTGTACTCCTAGATGAAGAGGCAAGCTCGGTTCAGTCTGTTTGGAGACAATGTTAGTTTCGGTGCAAGATAGGTGCATAGTTTGTGCCTAATGCACCATAGTCTAAGAAACCATTTTTGACGCACCTGTTTGTACTCCTAGATGAAGAGGCTCAAGTGGAAGCTCGGTTCGGTCTGTTTGGAGATAGTGCTAATCTTGATGCAAGATAGGTGCACGGTTTGCATGGAACATACCATATGCATGGAAATCAGTTTAGATGCACCTGATGGAACTCCTTGATGACGTGTGTCGTATGGAATCTCGCTTCGGTCCATTTGGAGATATTGTTAGTTTCAGTGCAAGATAGGTGCACAGTTTGCACCTAATGCACCATAGTCTAAGAAACCATTTTGGACGCACTTGTTGGTACTCCTAGGTGAGGGGGCTCAAGTGGATGCTCGGTTCAGTCTGTTTGGAGATTGTGCTAATCTTAATGCAAGATAGGTGCACAGTTTGCATGGAACATACCAAATGCTTGGAAATCAATCTGGACGCACATGATGGAACTCCTAGATGACGTGTGTCATATGAAATCTTGCTTCGGTCTGTTTGGAGACAGTGTTAGATTCGGTGCTCAGATACGTGCAAGGTTTGCACATAATGCAGCATAGGCTAAGAAACCATTTTGGACGCACCCGATGGTACTCCTAGGTAAAAGGCTCAAGTGAAAGCTCGGTTTGTTCTTTTTGGAGATAGTGCTAATCTTGATGCAAGATAGATGCACGGTCTACATGGAACGTACCATATGATTAGAAATTAATTTGGACACACCCGATAGATCTCCTTGATGACGTGTGTCATATGGAATCTCACTTTGGTGTGCTTAGGGACAGTATTAGTTTCGGTGCAAGAAATGTGCACGGTTTGCGCGTAATGCACGAAAGTCTAAGAAACCATTTTGGAAGCAACTGTTGGTACTCCTAGGTGAAGAGGCTCAAGTGGAGGCTCGGTTCGGTCTGTTTAGAGATAGTGCTAATCTTGACGGAAGATAGGTGCACGATTTGCAAGGAACATACCATATGCTGAAAAATCAATTTGGATGCACTAGATGGAACTCCTAGACGACATGTGTCATATGGAATCTCACTTCGGTTTGTTTGGAGATAGTGTTAGTTTCGGTGCAAGATAGGTGCATAGTTTGTGCCTAATGCATCATAGTCTAAGAAACCATTTTTGACGCGCTTGTTTGTACTCCTAGATGAAGAGGCTCAAGTGGAAGCTCGGTTCGGTCTGTTTGGAGATAGTGCTAATCTTGATGCAAGATAGGTGCACAGTTTGCATGGAACATACCATATGCTTGGAAATCAATTTGGATGCACCCGATGGAAGTCCTTGATGACGTGTGTCATATGGAATCTCGCTTTGGTCTGTTTAGAAATAGTGTTAGTTTCGGTGTAAGATATGTGCATGGTTTGCGCCTAATGCACCATAGTCTAAGAAACCATTTTGGAAGCACCTGTTGGTACTTCGGTGAAGAGGCTCAAGTGGAAGCTCGGTTTGATCTATTTGGAGATAGTGCTAATCTTGATGCAAGATAGGTGCATGATTTGCAGGGAACATACCATATGCTTAGAAATCAATTTGGACGCACCTAATGGAACTCCTAGGTGATGTGTGTCATATGGAATCTTGCTTCAGTCCGTTTGTAGACATTGTAAGTTTTAGTGCAAGATAGGTGCATAGTTTGCGCCTAATGCACCATAGTCTAAGAAACTATTTTGGACGCAATATTTGGTACTCCTAAGTGAAGAGGCTCAAGTGGAAGCTTGGTTCGGTCAGTTTGGAGATAGTGCTAATCCATATGCAAGGAAGGTGCATGGTTTGCATGGAACATACCATATGCTTGGAAATCAATTTGGATGCACCCGATGGAACTCCTTGATGACGTGTGTCATATGGAATCTCGCTTCGGTCAATTTGGAGAGATTGTTAGTTTCGGTGCAAGATAGGTGCACGGTTTGCACCTAATGCACCATAGGATAAGAAACCATTTTGGACGAACCCGATGGTTCTCCTAGATCAAGGGGCTCAAGTGAAAGCTTGGTTTGGTCTGTTTGGAGATAGTGCTAATCTTGATGCAAGATAGATGCACGGTTTGCATGGAACATACGATATGCTTAGAAATCAATTAGGACGCACCTGATATAACTCCTTGATGATTTGTGTCGTATGGAATGTTGCTTTGGTTCGTTTAGAGACAGTGTTAGTTTTGGTAGAAGATATGTGCACGGTTTACGCCTAATGCACCATAGGCTAAGAAACCATTTTAACGCACCCGATGGTACTCGTAGTTGAAGAGGCTCAAGTGGAGGCTCGATTTGGTCTGTTCGGATATAGTACTAATCTTGATGCAAGATAGTTGCACAGTTTGCATGCAACGTACCATATCTTAAGAAATCAAATTGGACGCACCCAATGGAACTCCTAGATGACGTCTGTCATATGGAATCTCGCTTCGGTCTGTTTGGAGACAATGTTAGTTTTGGTGCAAGATAGGTGCATAGTTTGTTCATAATGCACCATAGTCTAAGAAACCATTTTTGACACACTTGTTTGTACTCCTAGATGAAGAGGCTCAAGTGGAAGCTCGGTTCGGTCTGTTTGGAGATAGTGCTAATCTTGATGCAAGATAGGTGCACGGTTTGCATGGAACATACCAAATTCTTGGAAATCAATCTAGACGCACATGACGGAACCCTAGATGGCGTGTGTCATACAAAATCTTGCTTTGGTCTGTTTGGAGACAGTGTTAGTTTTGGTGCAAGATAGGTGCAAGGTTTGCACATAATGCAGCATAGGCTAAGAAACCATTTTGGATGCACCGGTGGTACTCCTAGGTAAAAGGCTCAAGTGAAAGTTTGGTTTGGTCTATTTGAAGACAGTGCTAATCTTGATGCAAGATAGATGCACGGTCCGCATGGAACGTACCATATGCTTAGAAATTAATTTGGACACACCCAATAGAACTCCTTGATGGCGTGTGTCATATGGAACCTCGCTTTTGTGTGCTTAGAGACAGTATTAGTTTCGGTGCAAGATGTGTGCACGGTTTGCGCCTAATGCACCAAAGTCTAAGAAACCATTTTGGAAGCACGTGTTGGTACTCCTAGGTGAAGAGGCTCAAGTGGAGGCTCGGTTCGGTCTGTTTAGAGATAGTGCTAATCTTGATGCAAGATAGGTGCACGATTTGCATGGAACATACCATATACTCAGAAATCAATTTTGACGCACCAGATGAAACTCCTAGATGACACATGTCATATGGAATCTCACTTCGGTTTGTTTAGAGACAATGTTAGTTTCGGTGCAAAATAGGTGCACAGTTTGCAGATAATGCACCATAGGATAAGAAACCGTTTTGGACGCACCCGATGGTACTCCTAGGTCAAGGGACTCAAGAGAAAGCTCAGTTTGGTATGTTTGGAGGTAGTGCTAATCTTGATGCGAGATAGATGCACGGTTTGCATGGAACATACGATATGCTCAAAAATTAACTAGGACGCACCTGATATAACTCCTTGATGATGTGTGTCATATTGAATCTTGCTTCGATACGTTTAGAGACAGTGTTAGTTTTGATAGATGATATGTGCACGGTATACGCCTCATGCACCATAGGGTAAGAAACCATTTTAGACGCACCCGATGATACTCATAGTTGAAGAGGCTCAAGTGGAGGCTCGATTTGGTCTGTTCGGATATAGTGCTAATCTTGATGCAAGATAGTTACACAGTTTGCATGCAACGTACCATATGTTAAGAAATCAATTTGGACCCACCCAATGGAACTCCTAGATGACGTGTGTCATATGGAATCTCGCTTCGGTCTGTTTGGAGACAATGTTAGTTCTGGTGCAAGATACGTGCATAGTTTGTGCCTAATGCACCATAGTCTAAGAAACCATTTTGGACGCACCTGTTTGTACTCCTAGATGAAGAGGCTCAAGTGGAAGCTTGGTTCGATCAGTTTGGAGATAGTGCTAATCTTGATGCAAGGTAGGTGCACGGTTTGCATGGAACATACCATATGCTTGGAAATCAATTTGGATGCACCCGATGGAACTCCTTGATGACATGTGTCATATGGAATCTCGCTTCGGTCCATTTGGAGACATTGTTAGTTTCAGTGCAAGATAGATGCACAGTTTGCACCTAATGCACCATAGTCTAAGAAACCATTTTGGATGCACTTGTTGGTACTCCTAGGTGAAGGGGCTCAAGTGGATGCTCGGTTCGGTCTCTTTGGAGATAGTGCTAATCTTGATGCAAGATAGGTGCACGGTTTTCATGGAACATACCATATGCTTGGAAATCAATCTGGACGCACATGATGGAACTCCTAGATGACGTGTGTCATATGAAATCTTGCTTCGGTCTGTTTGGAGATAGTGTTAGATTCGGTGCTCAGATACGTGCAAGGTTTGCACATAAGGCAGCATAGGCTAAGAAACCATTTTGGACGCACCCGATGGTACTCCTAGGTAAAAGGCTTAAGTGAAAGCTTGGTTAGGTCTACTTGGAGACAGTGCTAATCTTCATGCAAGATAGATGCACGGTGTGGATGGAACGTACCATATGCTTAGAAATTAATTTGGACACACTCGATATAACTCCTTGATGACGTGTGTCATATTGAATCTTGCTTTTGTGTGCTTGGAGAGAGTTTTAGTTCCGGTGCAAGATATGTGCACGGTTTGCGCATAATGCACCAAAGTCTAAAAAACCATTTTGGAAGCACCTGTTGGTACTCCTAGGTGAAGAGGCTCAAGTGGAGGCTCGGTTCGGTCTGTTTAGAGATAGTGCTAATCTTGACGGAAGATAGGTGCACAATTTGCAAGGAACATACCATATGCTCAAAAATCAATTTGGATGCACTAGATGGAACTCCTAGACGACATGTGTCATATGGAATCTCACTTCGGTTTGTTTGGAGATAGTGTTAGTTTCGGTGCAAGATAGGTGCATAGTTTGTGCCTAATGCATCATAGTCTAAGAAACCATTTTTGACGCGCTTGTTTGTACTCCTAGATGAAGAGGCTCAAGTGGAAGCACGGTTCGGTCTGTTTGGAGATAGTGCTAATCTTGATGCAAGATTGGTGCACAGTTTGCATGGAACATACCATATGCTTGGAAATCAATTTGGATGCACCCGATGGAAGTCCTTGATGACGTGTGTCATATGGAATCTCGCTTTGGTCTGTTTAGAAATAGTGTTAGTTTCAGTGTAAGATATGTGCATGGTTTGCGCCTAATGCACCATAGTCTAAGAAACCATTTTGGAAGCACCTGTTGGTACTTCGGTGAAGAGGCTCAAGTGGAAGCTCGGTTTGATCTATTTGGAGATAGTGCTAATCTTGATGCAAGATAGGTGCATGATTTGCAGGGAACATACCATATGCTTAGAAATCAATTTGGACGCACCTAATGGAACTCCTAGATGATGTGTGTCATATGGAATCTTGCTTCGGTCCGTTTGTAGACATTGTAAGTTTTAGTGCAAGATAGGTGCATAGTTTGCGCCTAATGCACCATAGTCTAAGAAACTATTTTGGACGCAATATTTGGTACTCCTAAGTGAAGGGGCTCAAGTGGAAGCTTGGTTCGGTCAGTTTGGAGATAGTGCTAATCCATATGCAAGGAAGGTGCATGGTTTGCATGGAACATACCATATGCTTGGAAATCAATTTGGATGCACCCGATGGAACTCCTTGATGACGTGTGTCATATGGAATCTCGCTTCGGTCAATTTGGAGAGATTGTTAGTTTCGGTGCAAGATAGGTGCACGGTTTGCACCTAATGCACCATAGGATAAGAAACCATTTTGGACGCACCCGATGGTTCTCCTAGATCAAGGGGCTCAAGTGAAAGCTTGGTTTGGTCTGTTTGGAGATAGTGCTAATCTTGATGCAAGATAGATGCACGGTTTGCATGGAACATACGATATGCTTAGAAATCAATTAGGACGCACCTGATATAACTCCTTGATGATTTGTGTCATATGGAATGTTGCTTTGGTTCGTTTAGAGACAGTGTTAGTTTTGGTAGAAGATATGTGCACGGTTTACGCCTAATGCACCATAGGCTAAGAAACCATTTTAACGCACCCGATGGTACTCGTAGTTGAAGAGGCTCAAGTGGAGGCTCGATTTGGTCTGTTCGGATATAGTACTAATCTTGATGCAAGATAGTTGCACAGTTTGCATGCAACGTACCATATGTTAAGAAATCAAATTGGACGCACCCAATGGAACTCCTAGATGACGTCTGTCATATGGAATCTCGCTTCGGTCTGTTTGGAGACAATGTTAGTTTTGGTGCAAGATAGGTGCATAGTTTGTTCATAATGCACCATAGTCTAAGAAACCATTTTTGACACACTTGTTTGTACTCCTAGATGAAGAGGCTCAAGTGGAAGCTCGGTTCGGTCTGTTTGGAGATATTGCTAATCTTGATGCAAGATAGGTGCACGGTTTGCATGGAACATACAATATCCTTGGAAATCAATTTGGATGCACCCAATGGAACTCGTTGATGACATGTGTCATATGGAATCTCTCTTTGGTCTGTTTAGAAACAGTGTTAGTTTCGGTGCAAGATAGGTGCATGGTTTGCGCCTAATGCACCATAGTCTAAGAAACCATTTTGGAAGCACCTGTTGGTACTTCGGTGAAGAGGGTCCAGTGGAAGCTCGGTTTGATCTGTTTGGAGATAGTGCTAATCTTGATGCAAGATAGATGCACGGTCTGCATGGAACGTACCATATGCTTAGAAATTAATTTAGACACACCGGATAGAACTCCTTCATGATGTGTGTCATATGGAACCTCGCTTTGGTGTGCTTAGAGATAGTATTAGTTTCAGTACAAGATATGTGCACCGTTTACGCCCAATGCACCAAAGTCTAAGAAAACATTTTGGAAGCACCTGTTGGTACTTCTAGGTGAAGAGGCTCAAGTGGAGGCTCGGTTCGGTCTGTTTAGAGATAGTGCTAATCTTGATGCAAGATAGGTGCACGATTTGCATGGAACATACCATATGCTTAGAAATCAATTTGGATGCACCAGATGGAACTCCTAGATGACATGTGTCATATGAAATCTCACTTCGGTCCGTTTAGAGACAGTGTTAGTTTCGGTGCAAGATAGATGCACGGTTTGGACCTAATTCACTAGAGGATAAGAAACCATTTTGGACGCACCCGATAGTACTCCTAGGTCAAGGGGCTCAAGTGAAAGCTCAGTTTGGTCTGTTTAGAGATAGTGCTAATCTTGATGCAAGATAGATGCACGGTTTGCATGGAACATATGATATGGTCAGAAATCAATTAGGACGCACCTGATATAACTCCTTGATGATGTGTGTCATATGGAATCTTGCTTCGGTTCGTTTAGAGATAGTGTTAGTTTTGGTAGAAGATATGTGCACGGTTTACGCCTAATGCACAATAGGCTAAGAAACCATTTTAGACGCATCCGATGGTACTCGTAGTTGAGAGGCTCAAGTGGAGGCTCGATTTGGTCTGTTCGGATATAGTGCTAATCTTGATGCAAGATAGTTGCATAGTTTGCATGGACGTACCATATGTTAAGAAATCAATTTGGACGCACCTAATCGAACTCCTAGGTGACGTGTGTCATATGGAATCTCGCTTCGGTCTGTTTAGAGACAATGTTAGTTTCGGTGCAAGATAGGTGCATAGTTTGTGCCTAATGCACCATAGTCTAAGAAACCATTTTTGACGCACCTATTTGTACTCCTAGATGAAGAGGCTCAAGTGGAAGCTCGGTTCGGTCTGTTTGGAGATAGTGCTAATCTTGATGCAAGATAGGTGCACGGTATGCATGGAACATACCATATGCTTGGAAATCAATTTGGATGCACCCGATGGAACTCCTTGATGACGTGTGTCATATGGAATCTCTCTTTGGTCTGTTTAGAAACTGTGTTAGTTTCGGTGCAAGATATGTGCATGGTTTGCGCCTAATGCACAATAGTCTAAGAAACCATTTTGGAATCACCTATTGGTACATCGGTGAAGAGGGTCAAGTGGAAGCTCGGTTTGATCTGTTTGGAGATAGTGCTAATCTTGATGCAAGATAGGTGCATGATTTGCAAGAAACATACCATATGCTAAGAAATCAATTTAGACGCACCCAATGGAACTCCTAGATGTCGTGTGTCATATGGAATCTTGCTTTGGTCCGTTCGTAGACATTGTAAGGTTTAGTGCAAGATAGGTGCACAGTTTGAGCCAAATGCACGGTCTAGGAAACTATTTTGGATGCACTATTTGGTACTCCTGGGTGGAGAGGCTCAAGTGGAAGCTTGGTTTGGATAGTTTGGAGATAGTGCTAATCCTTATGCAAGGTAGGTTTGGATAGCTTGGTTTGGATAGTTTGGAGATAGTGCTAATCCTTATGGAAGCTTGGTTTGGTTTGCATGGAACATATCATATGCTTGGAAATCAATTTGGATGCACCCGATGGAACTCCTTGACGACGTGTGTCATATGGAATCTCGCTTCGGTCCATTTGGAGATATTGTTAGTTTCGGTGCAAGATAGGTGCACAGTTTGCACCTAATGCACCATAGTCTAAGAAACCATTTTGGACGCACTTGTTGGTACTCCTAGGTGAAGGGGCTCAAGTGCATACTCGGGTCGGTCTATTTGGAGATAGTGCTAATCTTAATGCAAGATCGGTGCACTGTTTGCATGGAACATACCAAATGCTTGGAAATCAATCTGGACGCACATGATGGAACTCTTAGATGACGTGTGTCATACGAAATCTTGCTTCAGTCTGTTTGGAGATAGTGTTAGTTTCTGTGCAAGATTGGTGCAAGGTTTGCACATAATGCAGCATAGGCTAAGAAACCATTTTGGACGCACCGGATGGAACTCCTAGGTAAAAGGCTCAAGTGAAAGCTCGCTTTGGTCTATTTGGAGATAGTGCTAACCTTGATGCAAGATAGATGCACAGTCTGCATGGAACATACCATATGCTTAGAAATTAATTTGGACACACCCAATAGAACTCCTTGATGACGTGTGTCATATGGAATCTCGCTTTGGTGTGCTTAGAGACAGTATTAGTTTTGGTGCAAGAAATATACACGGTTTGCGCCTAATGCACCAAAGTCAAAGAAACCATTTTGGAAGCACCTGTTGGTACTCCTAGGTGAAGAGGCTCAAGTGGAGGCTCGGTTCGGTCAGTTTAGAGATAGTGCTAATCTTGTTGCAAGGTAGGTGCACGATTTGCATGGAACATACCATATGCCCAGAAATCAATTTGGATGCACCAGATGGAACTCCTAGATGACATGTGTCATATGGAATCTCACTTCGGTCCGATTAGAGACACTGTTAGTTTCGGTGCAAGATAGGTGCATGGTTTGCACCTAATCCACCATAGGATAAAAAACCATTTTGGATGCACCCGATGGTACTCCTAGGTCAAGGTGCTCAAGTGAAAGCTCGGTTTGGTTTTGTTTGGAGATATTGCTAATCTTGATGCAAGATAGATGCACGGTTTGTAAGGAACATACGATATGCTCAGGAATCAATTAGGACGCACCTGATATAATTCCTTGATGATGTGTGTCATATGGAATCTTGCTTCGGTTCGTTTAGAGATAGTGTTAGTTTTGGTAGAAGATATGTGCATGGTTTACGCCTAATGCACCATAGGCTAAGAAACCATTTTAGACGCATCCGATGGTACTCATAGTTGAAGAGGCTCAAGTGGAGGCTCGATTTGGTCTGTTCAAAAATAGTGCTAATCTTGATGCAAGATAGTTGCACAGTTTGCATGGACGTACCATATGTTAAAAAATCAATTTGGACACACCCAATGGAACTCCTAGGTGACGTGTGTCATATGGAATCTCGCGTCGGTCTGTTTGGAGACAATATTAGTTTCGGTGCAAGATAGGTGCATAGTCTAAGAAACCATTTTTGACGCACCTATTTGTACTCCTAGATGAAGAGGCTCAAGTGGAAGATCGGTTCGGTCTTTTTGGAGATAGTGCTAATCTTGATGCAAGATAGGTGCACGGTTTGCATGGAACATACCATACACTTGGAAATCAATTTGGATACACCCGATGGAACTCCTTGATGATGCGTGTCATATGGAATCTCTCTTTGGTCTATTTAGAAAGGCTGTTAGTTTCGGTGCAAGATATGTGCATGGTGTGCGCCTAATGCACCATAGTCTCAGAAACCATTTTGGAAGCACCTGTTGGTACTTCGGTGAAGAGGCTCAGTGGAAGCTCGGTTTGATATGTTTGGAGATATTGCAAATCTTGATGCAAGATAGGTGCATGATTTGCATGGAACATACCATATGCTTAGAAATCAATTTGGACGCACCTAATGGAACTCCTAGACGGCGTGTGTCATATGAAATCTTGCTTCGGTTCGTTTGTAGACATTGTAAGTTTTAGTGCAACATAGGTGCACAGTTTGCGCCTAAAGCACCATAGTCTAAGAAACTATTTTGGACGCACTTGTTGGTACTCCTAGATGAAGGGGCCCAAGTGGATGCTCGGTTCGGTCTGTTTGGAGATAGTGCTAATCTTGATGCAAGATAGGAGCACGGATTGCATGGAACATACCAAATGCTTGGAATTCAATCTGGACGCACATGATGGAACTCCTAGATGACGTGTGTCTTACGAAATCTTGCTTCGGTCTATTTGGAGACAGTGTTAGTTTTGGTGCAAGATAGGTGCAAGGTTTGCACATAATGCAGCATAAGCTAAGAAACCATTTTGGACGCACCCGATGGTAATCCTAGGTAAAAGGCTCAAGTGAAAGCTCAGTTTGGTCTATTTGGAGATAGTGCTAATCTTGATGCAAGATAGATGCACGGTCTGCTTGGAACATACCATATGCTTAGAAATTAATTTGGACACACCCGATAGAACTCCTTGATGACGTGTGTCATATGGAATCTTGCTTTGGTGTGCTTAGAGACAGTATTAGTTTTGGCGCAAGATATGTGCACGGTTTGCGCCTAATGCACCAAAGTCCAAAAAACCATTTTGGAAGCACATGTTGGTACTCCTAGGTGAAGAGGCTCAAGTGGAGGCTCGGCTCGGTCTGTTTAGAGATATGGTGTATTAGGCACAAACCGCGCACCTATCTTGCACCGAAACTAACACTATCTCCAAACAGACCAAAGCAAGATATCAGATGACACACATCATGTAGGAGTTCTATTGGGTGCGTCTATATTGACTTTTAAGCATATGGCATGTTCCATGCAAACTGTGCACCTATCTTACATGAAGATTAGCACTATCTCTAAACAGATCGTACGGAGCTTTCACTCGAGTCTCTTCACCTAGAAGTACCATTAGGTGCTTCCACAACTATTTCTGAACCTATGGTGCATTAGGCGCACACCGTGCACCTATCTTGTTCCGAAACTAACACTATCTACAAATGGACTGAAGTGAGATTCCATATGACACACATCATCTAGGAGTTCTATCGGGTGCGTCCAAACTAATTTCTGAGCCTATGGTACGTTCCATGCAAACCGTGCACCTATCTTGCGTCAAGATTTGTAGTAACTCCAAACAGACCGAACCAAGCTTCCACTTGAGCCTACCAAGCTTCCACTTGAGCCTCTTCACTTAGGAGTACCAACAGGTGCGTCCAAAATGGTTTCTTATGCTATGGTGCATTAGGCCCAAACCATACACCTATCTTGCACCAAAACTTACACTATCTCCAAATGAACCGAAGTGAGATTCCGTATGACACACATCATCTAGGAGTTATATCGGGTGTGTCCAAATTGATTTCAAAGCATATAGTACATCCATGCAAACCGTGCACCTATCTTGCATCAAGATTAGCACTATCTGCAAACAGACCAAACCGAGCTTCCACTTAAACCTCTTTAGCTTGGAGTACAATCGGGTGCTTCCAAAATGTTTTGTTAGTGTATGGTGTATTAGGCAGAAACTGTGCACCTATCTTGCACCAAAACAAACACTGTCCCCAAACAGACCAAAGCGAGATTACATATGACACATGACATCTAGGAGTTCCATCAGGTGTGTCCAAATTGATTTCCGAGCATATGGTACGTTCCAAGCAAACCATGCACCTATTTTGCATCAAGATTAGCATTATCTCCAAACAGTCCGAACCCAAGCTTCCAGTTGAACCACTTCACCTAGGAGTACCAACAGGTGCGTCCAAAATGGTTTCTTAGGCTATGGTGCATTAGGAGCAAAGTGTGCACCTATCTTGCACCAGAACTAACACTGTCTCCAAATGGATCAAACCGAGACTCCATACGCGTCATCTAGGAGTTCCATCGTGTGCGTCTAAATTGATTTCTGAGCATATGGTATGTTCCATGTAAACCGTGCACCTATCTTGCATCAAGATTAGTAGTATCTCCAAATAGACGAAACCAAGCTTCCACTTGGTCCTCTTCACCTAGGAGTACGTACAGGTGTGTCCAAAATGGTTTCTTAGGCTACGGTGCATTAGGCGCAAACTATGCACCTATCTTGGACAGAAACTAACACTGACTCCAAGCGGATCGAAGCGAGATTCCATATGACACACGTGATCTAGTAGTTCCATCGGGTGCGTCCAAGTTGATTTCTGAGCATATGGCACGTTCCATGCAAACTGTGCAAGTATCTTGCATCTAGATTTGCATTATCTCCAAACTTACCGGACCGAGCTTTCACTTGAGCGTCTTCACCTAGGAGTACCAAGAGGTGTGTCCAAAATGGTTTCTTAGATTATGGTGCATTAGACGCAAACTGTGCACCTATCTTGAACTAAAACTAACACTGTCTCCAAATAGACCAAAGCGAGATTCCATATGACACATGTCATCTTAGAGTTCCGTCGGGTGCGTCCAAATTGATTTATGAGCATATGGTACGTTCCATGCAAATCTTGCACCTATCTTGCATCAAGATTAGTAGTATCTCCAAACAGACCGAACCAAGCTTCCACTTGAGCCTCTTCATCTAGGAGTACCAACAGGTGTGCCCAAATTGGTT
>NC_012871.2:33337150-33402707 GCF_000003195.3 Sorghum bicolor
ATATTACAGTCCCAGGTGACACTAGAAGTTCCATCAGATGTATCCAAATTTATTTTCCATGCAAACCGTGCAACTATCTTGCATCAAGATTAGCACTATCTCCAAACAAACCGAACCGAGCATCCACTTGAGACTCTTCAGCTAGGAGCACAATCGGGTGCATCCAAAATGGTTTGTTAGAGTATGGTGCATTAGGCACAAACCATGCACCTATCTTGCACTAAAACTAACACTATCTACAAACAAAAAAAGTGAGATATCAAATGACACACATCACCTAGGAGTTCTATAGGGTGCGTCCAAATTGATTTTCAAGCATATGGTATGTTTCATGTAAACTGTGCACCTATCTTACATGAAGATTAGCACTATCTCCAACCAAATCGTACCGAGCTTTCACTTGAGCCTCTTCACCTAGGAGTACCATCGGGTGCTTCCACAATGGTTTTTGAGCCTATGGTACATTAGGCGCAAACCATGCACTTATCTTGCACTAAAACTAACACTATCTCCAAATGGACCGAAGTGAGATTCCATATGACAAACGTCATCTAGGAGTTCTATCGGGTGCGTCCAAATTGATTTTCGAGCATATGGTATGTCCATGCAAACCGTGCACCTATCTTGCGTCAAGATTAGCACTATCTCCAAACTGACCAAACCGAGCTTCCACTTGTGCCTCTTCAGCTAGGAGTACAATCAGGTGTGTCCAAAATGGTTTGTTAGAGTATGTTGCATTAGGCACAAACCGTGCACCTATCTTGCACCGAAAATAACACTATCTCAAAATAGACTAAGACGAGATTACATATGACACATGACATCTAGGAGTTCCATCGGGTGCGTCCAAATTGATTTCCAAGCATATGGTACATTCCATGCAAACCATGCACCTATCTTGCGTCAAGATTAGCAGTATCTCCAAACAGACCGAACCCAAGCTTCCACTTGAGCCTCATCACCTAGGAGTACCAACAGGTGCGTCCAAAATGGTTTCTTAGACTATGGTGCATTAGCGCAAACTGTGCACCTATCTTGCACCAGAACTAACACTATGTTCAAATGGATCAAAGCGACATTCCATATGACACACATCATCTAAGAGTTCCATCGGGTGCCTCCAAATGGATTTCTGAGCATATGGTATGTATCGTGCAAACCGCGCACCTATCTTGCATCAAGATTAGCAGTATCTCCAAATAGACCAAACCAAGCTTCCACTTAAGCCTCTTCACCTAGGAGTACATATAAGTGCGTCCAAAATGGTTTCTTATGCTATGGTGCAGTAGGTGCAAACTGTGCACCTATCTTGCACCAAAAGTAACACTGACTCCAAACGGATCGAAGCGAGATTTAATATGACACACATCATCTAAGAGTTCCATCGGGTGCGTCCAAATTGATTTCTAAGCATATGGTACGTTCCATGCAAACCGTGCACCTATCTTGCATCAAGATTAGCACCATCACCAAATAGACCGAACCAAGCTTCCACTTGAGCCTCTTCACCTCGGACCAACAAGTGCGTCCAAAATGGTTTCTTAGACTATGGTGCATTTGACGCAAACTGTGCACCTATCTTGCACCGAAACTAACACTATCTCCAAACGGACCAAAACGAGATTCCATATGACACACGTCATCTAGGAGTTCCATCGGGTGCATCCAAATTGATTTCTGAGCATATGGTACGTTCCATGCAAACCGTGCACCTATCTTGCATCAAGATTAGCACCATCACCTAGGAGTACCATCGGTGTGTCCAAAATGGTTTTTTAGCCTATGGTGCTTTAGGCGCAAACCGTGCACCTAACTTGCACTGAAACTTACACTCTCCAAACAGACCGAACGAGATTCCATATGATACACGTCATCTAGGAGTTCCAATGGGTGCGTCCAAATTGATTTCTGAGCATATGGTACGTTTCATGCAAATTGAGCACCTATCTTACATTAAGATCAGCACTGTCTCGAAACAGACCAAACCGAGCTCACTTGAGCCTCTTCACCTATGAGTACCAATAGGTGCGTTCAAAATGGTTTCTTAGACTATGGTGCATTAGGTGCAAACTGTGCACCTATCTTGCACTAAAACTAATATTGTCTCCAAACTGACTGAAGCAAGATTCCATATGACACACATCATCTAGGAGTTCCATTGGGTGTGTCCAAATTGATTTCCGAGCATATGGTACGTTCCATGCAAACCATGCACCTATCTTGTATCAAGATTAGCACTATCGCCAAACAGACCAAACCGAGCTTCCGCTTGAGCCTCTTCTCCTAGGAGTACCAATAGGTGCATCCAAAATGATTTCTTAGCCTATGGTGCATTAGGCGCAATCCGTGCATCTATATTGCACCAAAACTAACACTGTCTCCAAATAGACCGAAGCGAGATTCCATATGACACACGTCATCTAGGAGTTCCATCGGGTGCGACCAAATTGATTTCCAAGCATATGGTTTGTCCCATGCAAACTATTTACATATCTTGCATTAAGGTTAGCACTGTCTCGAAACAGACCGAACCGAGCTTCTGCTTGAGCCTCTTCACCTAGGAGTACCAATAGGTGCATTCAAAATGGTTTCTTAGACTATGGTGCATTAGGTGCAAACTGTGCATCTATCCTGCACTGAAACTAATATTGTCTCCAAACGGACTGAAGTGAGATTCCATATGACACACGTCATCTAGGAGTTCCATCAGGTGCATCCAAATTGATTTCCGATCATATGGGACATTCTACACAAACCGTGCACCTATCTTGCATCAAGATTAGCACTATCTCCAAACAGACCAAATCGAGCTTTCACTTGAGCCCCTTCACCTAGGAGTACCATCGGGTGCGTCCAAAATCGTTTCTTAGAGTATGGTCCATTAGGCACAAACCGTGCAATATCTTCTTAGAGTATGGTGCATTAGGCACAAACCATACACCATCTTGCACCGAAACTAACACTATCTTCAACCATTAGGCACAAACTGAAGCTAGATTCCATGTGACACACATCACATTAGGCGCAAACATTGCACCTATCTTGCACCAAAACTAATACTGTCTCTAAACAGACCGAAGCAAGATTCCATATGACACTCGTCATCTAGGAGTTTCATTGGGTGTGTCCAAATTGATTTTCAAGCATATGGTACATTCCATACAAACCGTGCGCCTATCTTACATGAAGATTAGCACTATCTCCAAACAGATCGTAGCAAGCTTTCACTTGAGCCTCTTCACCTAGGAGTACCATGCACCAATGTTGCACCGAAACGAACACTATCTCCAAACGGACCGAAGTGAGATTCCATATGACACACGTCATCTAGGAGTTCATCGGGTGCGTCCAAATGCTTGAATAAAAATATGGAAGCACATGATGGAACTCCTAGATGACGTGTGTCATACGAAATCTTGCTTCGGTCTGTTTGGAGACAATGTTAGTTTCATTGCAGGATAGGTGCAAGGTTGGCACATAATGCAGCATAGGCTAAGAAACCATTTTGGACGCACCCGATGGTACTCCTAGGTAAAAGGCTCAAGTGAAAGCTCGGTTTGGTCTGTTTGGAGACAGTGCTAATCTTGATGCAAGATAGATGCACGGTGTGCATGGAACGTACCATATGCTTAGAAATCAATATGGACACACCCGTGAGAACTCCTTGATGACGTGTGTCATATGGAATCTCACTTTGGTGTGCTTAGAGACCCTATTAGTTTCGGTGCAAGATATGTGCACGGTTTGCGCCTAATGCACCAAAGTCTAAGAAACTATTTTTGAAGCACATGTTGGTACTCCTAGGTGAAGAGGCTCAAGTGGAGGCTCGGTTCGGTCTGTTTAGAGAAAGTGCTAATCTTGATGCAAGATAGGTGCACGATTTGCATGGAATATACCATATGCTCAGAAATCAATTTGGACACACAAGATGGAACTCCTAGTTGACATGTGTCATATGGAATCTCACTTCGATCCGTTTAGAGACAGTGTTAGTTTCGGTGCAAGATAAGTGCACGGTTTGCACCTAATGCACCATAGGATAAGAAACCATTTTGGACTCACCCGATGGTAGTCCTAGGTCAAGGAGCTCAAGTGAAAGCTCGGTTTGGTCTGTTTGGAGATAGTGCTAATCTTGATGCAAGATAGATGCACGGTTTGCATGGAACATACGATATGCTCAGAAATCAATTAGGACGCACCTGATAACTCCTTGATGATGTGTGTCATATGGAACCTTGCTTCAGTTCGTTTAGAGACAGTGCTAGTTTTGGTAGAAGATATTTGTACGGTTTACGCCTAATGCACCATAGGCTAAGAAACCATTTTAGACGCACCCGATGGTACTCGTAGTTGAAGAGGCTCAAGTGGAGGCTCGATTTGGTCTGTTCAGATATAGTGCTAATCTTGATGCAAGATAGTTGAACAGTTTGCATGCAACGTATCATATGTTAAGAAATCAATTTGGATCTACCCGATAGAACTCCTAGATGACGTGTGTCGTACGGAATCTCACTTTAGTCCATTTAGAGATAGTGTTTGTTCTGGTGCAAGATAGGTGCATGGTTTCCGCCTAATGCACCATAGGCTCACAAACCATTGTGGAAGCACCCGATGGTACTCCTAGGTGAAGAGGCTCAAGTGAAAGCTCGGTACGATCTGTTTGGAGATAATGCTAATCTTCATGTAAGATAGGTGCACGGTTTGCATGGAACATACCATATGCTTGAAAATCAATTTGGATGCACTGTATGGAACTCCTTGATGACGTGTGTCATATGGAATCTCACTTTGGTCTGTTTAGAAATATTGTTAGTTTCGGTGCAAGATATGTGCATGGTTTGCGCCTAATGCACCAGAGTCTAAGAAACCATTTTGGAAGCACCTGTTGGTACTTCGGTGAAGAGGCTCTAGTGGAAGCTCGGTTTGATCTGTTTGGAGATAGTGCTAATCTTGATGCAAGATAGCGGCATGATTTTCAAGGAACATACCATATGCTTAGAAATCAATTTGGACGCACCTAATAGAACTCTTAGATGACGTGTGTCATATGGAATCTTGCTTCGGTCCGTTTGTAGACATTGTAAGTTTTAGTGCAAGATAGGTGCATAGTTTGTGCCTAATGCACCATAGTCTAAGAAACCATTTTGGACACACTATTTGGTACTCATGGCTGAAGAGGCTCAAGTGGAAGCTTGGTTCGGTCAGTTTGGAGATAGTGCTAATCCTTATGCAAGGTAGGTGCATGGTTTGCATGGAACATACCATATGCTTGGAAATCAATTTGGATGCACCCGATGGAACTCCTTGATGACGTGTGTCGTATGGAATCTCGCTTCGGTTGATTTAGAGACATTGTTAGTTTTGGTGCAAGATAGGTGCACAGTTTGCACCTAATGCACCATAGTCTCAGAAACCATTTTGGATGCACTTGTTGGTACTCCTAGGTCAAGGGGCTCAAGTGGATGCTCGGTTCGGTCTGTTTGGCGATAGTGCTAATCTTGATGAAAGATAGGTCCACGGTTTGCATGGAACATACCAAATGCTTGGAAATCAATCTAGACGCACATGATGGAACTCCTAGATGACATTTGTCATACAAAATCTTGCTTTGGTCTATTTGGAGACTGTTAGTTTCGGTGCGTGATAGGTGCAAGGTTTGCACATAATGCAGCATAGGCTAAGAAACCTTTTGGACGCACCCGATGGTACTCCTTGGTAAAAGGCTCAAGTGAAAGCTCGGTTTGGTCTATTTGGAGATAGTGTTAATCTTGATGCAAGATAGATGCACGGTCTGCATGGAACATACCATATGCTTAGAAATTAATTTGGACACACCCGATAGAACTCCTTGATGACGTGTGTCATATGGAATCTCGCTTTGATGTGCTTAGAGATAGTATTAGTTTCGGTGCAATATATGTGCACGGTTTCCGCCTAATGCACCAAAGTCTAAGAAACCATTTTGGAAGCACCTGTTGGTACTCCTTGGTGAAGAGGCTCAAGTGGAGGCTCGGTTTGGTCTGTTTAGAGATAGTGCTAGTCTTGATGCAAGATAGGTGCACGATTTGCATGGAACATACCATATGCATGGAAATCAATTTGGATGCACCCGATGGAACTCCTTGATGACGTGTGTCATTTGGAATCTCGCTTCGGTCCATTTGGAGACATTGTTAGTTTCAGTGCAAGATAGGTGCACAGTTTGCACATAATGCACCATAGTCTAAGAAACCATTTTGGACGCACTTGTTCGTACTCCTAGGTGAAGGGGCTCAAGTGGATGATCAGTTTGGTCTGTTTGGAGATAGTGCTAATCTTGATGCAAGATAGATGCACGGTTTGCATGGAACATACTGTATGCTTAGAAATCAATTAGGACGCACCTGATATAATCCTTGATGATTTGTGTCATATGGAATCTTACTTCGGTTCGTTTAGAGATAGTGTTAGTTTTGGTAGAAGATATGTGCACGGTTTACGCCTAATGCACCATAGGCTAATAAACCATTTTAGACACACCCGATGGTACTCGTAGTTGAAGAGGCTCAAGTGGAGGCTCGATTTTGTCTGTTCGGATATAGTGCTAATCTTGATGCAAGATAGTTGCACAGTTTGCATGCAACGTACCATATGTTAAGAAATCAATTTGGACGCACCCAATGGAACTCCTAGATGACGTGTGTCATATGGAATCTCACTTCGGTCTATTTGGAGACAATGTTAGTTTCGGTGCAAGACAGGTGCATAGTTTGTGCGTAATGCACCATAGTCTAAGAAACCATTTTTGACACACCTGTTTGTACTCCTAGATGAAGAGGCTCAAGTGGAAGCTCGGTTCGGTCTATTTGGTGATAGTGGTAAAATTGATGCAAGATAGGTGCACGGTTTGCATGGAACATATCATATGCTTGGAAATCAATTTGGATGCACCCGATGGAACTCCTTGATGACGTGTGTTATATGGAATCCCACTTTGGCCTGTTTAGAAATACTGTTAGTTTCGGTGCAAAATATGTGCATGGTTTGTGCCTAATGCACCATAGTCTAAGAAACTATTTTGGAAGCACCTGTTTGTACTCCTAGATGAAGAGGCTCAAGTGGAAGCTTGGTTCAGTCTGTTTGGAGATAGTGCTAATCTTGATGCAAGATAGGTGCACGGTTTGCATGGAACATACCATATGCTTGGAAGTCAATTTAGATGCACCAGATGGAGCTCCTTGATGACGTGTGTCATATGGAATCTCGCTTCGGTCCATTTGGAGATATTGTTAGTTTCAGTGCAAGATAGGTGCACAGTTTGCACCTAGTCCACCATAGTCTAAACAACCATTTTGGACGCACTTTTTGTTACTCCTAGGTGAAGAGGCACAAGTGGATGCTCGGTTCGGTCTGTCTGGAGATAGTGCTAATCTTAATGCAAGATGGGTGCACGGTTTGCAAGGAACATACCTATGCTTAGAAATCAATTTGGACGCACATGATGGAACTCCTAGATGACGTGTGTCATATGGAATCTTGCTTCTGTCCGTTTGTAGACATTGTAAGTTTTAGTTCAAGATAGGTGCATAGTTTGCGCCTAATGCACCATACTCTAAGAAACCATTTTGGACGCACTATTTGGTACTCCTGGGTGAAGAGGCTCAAGTGAAAGCTTGGTTCGGTCAGTTTGAAGATAGTGTTAATCCTTACTTAAGGTAGGTGGATGGTTTGCATGGAACATACCATATGCATGGAAATCAATTTGGATGCACCCGATGGAACTTCTTGACGACGTGTGTCATATGGAATCTCGTTTCGGTCCATTTGGTGACATTGTTAGTTTCGGTGCAAGATAGGTGCGCAGTTTGCACCTAATGCACCATAGTCTAAAAAACCATTTTGGACGCTGAAAGGATCAAGATGCCCAAGAGGGGGGGTGAATTGGGCTTCTCTAAAAATTTAAGCAACCTATAAGCTCCAATTTCACCCCTTGTGCCTAGTGTGACCTAGAGAACTACGGGATAAGAGTTTTGCAACCTAGTTCCAATCCTATTCTAGCAAGACAATTCTAAGAATGTAAAAACACAAAGTAAATGCTAGAATGTAAAGGAGTAGTGGAAGAAAGTGCTCGGCGATGTTTTGCCGAGGAATCGGAGAGTCGCCACTCTCCACTAGTCCTCGTTGGAGCACCCGCGCAAGGGTCTTGCTCCCCCTTGATCCGCGCAAGGACCAAGTGCTCTCTACGGGCTGATTCTTTGACACTCTATCACGGTGAATCGCCCAAAACCGCTCACAAGCTTGACACGAGCCACCCACAAGAACTCCGGGCGGTCTTCGTGCCTCCAATCACCACCGAACCGTCTAGGTGATGGCGATCACCAAGAGTAACAAGCAAAGAACTCTCACTTGACCCAAACAAGGCTCTAGAGAGTGGTGGATGCACACTTGACTCTTGGAACTCACTAGAGAAGGATTCTCTCAAGAAATCACTCAAATCTCAATCCTCTAGGCTCTTGCTACTCTCTTGCTCCACAACAAGTTTCTCTGATGTTCAAATGGGCAAGAGACCTCTCATGGACGAGGTGGAGGAGTATAAATACTACCCACAAAGTCCAAAGGTCAGCCAACCGTTTTCCACTGAAAACGAGGTCACCGGATGCACATTATGTTGCACCGGACGCACTGCACCGAGCGTCCGGTGCTCCATAACGGCTAACTGTACTTGCTTCTGACAGGTCACCGGACGCTAACTTCCAGCGTCCGGTGCACCGTCCGGTGCTCCAGGGAAACTTACATGCTCCCTGCGCATGGGACCGGACGCTACCCGGTGCGTCCGGTGCTAGCGTCCGGTGCTTGGGCAGGTTTACTGGGTATGGGACCGGACGCTGCCCGGTGAGTCCGGTGCCAGCGTCCGGTGCCTAACCCTAAGCACCGCACTGAGCCAACGGCTAAGGACCTCATCGGACGCACTCACAGAGCGTCCGGTGCAGCGTCTAGTGCCCCCTTGGGCACCCTAACTCCGTCGAAACGCGATCGCTCCAAAACGAAGTTGGTTCCTCTCGATCTAAGGACTATCTCTGAGCTGCCTAGTGCATGGTTTACCAAGTGTGCACCACACCTAAACCTAAAGCCTTGCCTAAGTCAAGCTACTAGATCAAAGCCCCTCTTAATTGTATGGTCAAAGGAAAACAAAGTCCTAAACTACTCTAAGTGCCCTTCTTCACCATATGGCACTTAGACCTAGTCTAGTCTTGACGATGTCCATCCATCCTTTGAAAACCAAAACGATTTCCACTATTAAGTAGGCATGTACGTCCCTGTCCATCGAGTACCTATTACCATGACCTTACCTATGACTTTGCCTCTGCAAAACACACGTTAGTCATAGTAAACAACAATGTCATTAATCACCGAAATCACTAGGGGCCTAGATGCTCTTTCAATCTCCCCCTTTTTGGTGATTGATGACAATAACCTCGAGTATGAAAAGAGTTGAGGTTTTCAAATGACTTGGTTTCAATAAGCATGATACAATAAGAGCAAAGGGATTAGACATGCTTGTATCAACCAAGTCTAATAACCTGCATCCAAATATGTGAGTGAAAAATGACAGGATATAAACACTGGGCTCATAAGTACATCAGAGTAAAACGTGGAAGCAAAGGTAATATGAGCCAAACACATTGAAAGGTCCTAATATGGCTAGAGGGGGGTGTCGACGAAAGCTAGTCGGCAGTCTACCTTGGGGTATACCCACGGTAGTAGTTTATCGGTAGACGGTGCGCAAACTACGAACTCGATGGTGACGCAAGACACGGACAAGCTTTTTATCCAGGTTCGGCCGCCGAGTTGGCGTAATACCTACGTCCTGCGTCTGGTTGTATTGGATTGTGTTGAGAGATAATCTGTCCTAGGGGGGTCCCTTGCCTCTCCTTATATAGTCTGAAGGGCAGGGTTACAGATCTGGAAACTAATCCTAGTCGGTTACAATTGTCATAGATAGTTCGATATCAATTCCTATTCTAACCGACTAGAATCCTGCTTGATCACCACATCTTGCTTCCTTGCGCGAAACTCCAGGCTGTCGGATCAAGCCTTGAACTCGTCTCGTAATGGGCCAAGCCTCCTGGCCCAAGTCTAGCCGTAAGGGTATAGGGGTCTATCCCCCCACAGCTAGTCCCCGAGCACCATGTATTGTGATGTAACACGCCGTCTTGAGCTTCTTCGATCAGTGAGGCTTGACGTCTTCAATAAGCAGGAAAGTCGTCCAAACAGTTGCAACAGTATTTTGACCAACTCAAAAAACAGTTGATCAACATTGACATCGAAGAAGCAGGTTGTTTGAAGAATGCATGGTGCTCTAAATTAAAAAAGATTTCTTTCCTGGTGAAGTGTGCCCACTTTACTTTTCTGAAAAGTATAGCCTTTCAAAAAGCAAGCACATTCACCGCAAGGTGAAGTGTGCCCACTTAGTCCCCGAGCCTGGTAGTAGGTGACGTAGGCACGTGGTGCCAGGGTCAAAAGAAAAGTCCTCAAAGAAATTCTGAAACTGAGATGCATCGTCAGATGCATCGTACCGATGTAGTCCCCGAGCTTGCTGGAAAGCGAAGTATGAGCCTTGTAGCAATGTCTAAAAAATTGAATTTACCAGTCCGTCTGCAATTGAATAGACTAATCGACCAGTCCCCGGGTGTATAATAGTATGACGACCAGTCCCCAAGCACCAAGTGCGCTCCTTAGAATTCTGCGTTGCTATACTGTACGACCAGTCCCCGAGCATCGAGTGCTCGGTGGTCGGTGCAGTCTTTGAAGTTCCGAGCTGATAGACTGGGCGACCAGTCCCCGAGCGTCAAATGCTCGGTGGTCGGTGCAGTCTTTGAAGTTCCGAGCTGATAGACTGGGCGACCAGTCCCCGAGCGTCGAGTGCTCGGTGGTCGGTGCAGTCCTTGAAGTTCCGAGCTGATAGACTGGGCGACCAGTCCCCGAGCGTCGAGTGCTCGGAGGTCGGTGCAATCCTTGGATTGTTGACTCTCTGGCATATGTGTCTTCTTGTTTTTGAAAAGATCTTTCCAGTTAAAGTTGACGTGACGAGACCTCCTGACAGGGTGTCAGATGGATGCATGAAAAATTGCGCTTGGCAACTGTGCAGCCGCCCTTTGCATGATTTGAGAAAAGGAAACCATCAATTGGTACGAAAGTTCCGCCGCATTAATTGTCTATAATCATTGTAAACCAAAACGCCGCATCCGCCGCATGGCCCGCCCACTTCCCGAGATTACGGGATGTGGGAGAGGTGGAGTTGCGGGTTATAAGAGCCTGACAGTTCCGCCTATACTGCTTACCCTGCCATTGCCTTCAAGCCTTCCGCTCTCGCCTCCTTCAACCACCTGCATCTTCCTAACTCAAGCCCACCTTCGCACCTCCAATGGCGAAGAGCGACTCCAAGAAGAGGGCCGAACTGATGGCCAAGGAGTGGAAAAAGTCCCGCAGCACCGCGAAATCTCTTGGTGACCTCGTCGATATGGGGCTTCTGCACAGCCCGGAGCTCGGTGGCTGGAGGGCACCGGAGGGGGAGAGCTACCCCGACCCCCGCGCCGGTGAGATCGTCGTATTTGAAGATTTCATTAAGAGGGGCTTTGGTGTTCCTGTTCATCCTTTTCTTCAAGGTCTTCTTTTGTATTATGAGATCGGGATTTGCAATCTGCACCCGAACTCAATTCTCCTCATTTCCACTTTTATCCACTTGTGCGAGGCCTATGTTGGCATAGAGCCGCACTTCGATCTTTTTCGGTATCTTTTCTGCTTGAGGAAGAAGGGAGCAGTTGGAGGTTCCGAGGTTGCAGGTGGAGTATACCTCAACCTTCGTGATGGAATGAAGAATCGCTACCTGCACTGTCCATGGAACACTTCCTTGACCGAATGGTACAGGAAGTGGTTCTACATCAGGGAGGAACCGGGCAGCTCCACTTTCTGCGACGTGGGATACATTCCTGAGAAGAGGATGAGCTGGACCGACCGCTCGGAGTTCGACGGTCCAGTGGCGGATCTCATGAAGCTGATCGACTGGTCGCGCCTGGACGGGCTTGGCGTGGTCGGCAACTTCATTTGTCGTCGGGTGATGCCCTGCCAGAAGAGGGTGCACTCGGCGTACGAGTATGCCGGAAGCGTGGACCCGACCAGGATGCGATCGGAGATCTTGGAGAAAGCGGAGGTACAACAGCTGTTGAACGAGCTGTTTAACTTCGCGGACGGAGGCTTCATCCGTGGCAGTGACCGGGTGCAAGCCTTCAAGTTAGGACGACCAGCACCAAAGGTATGTAGCAGATTATTTTGTTTTAGCATTCGTATATCGTCTGCACCTGACTCATCTCTGTTGCTTTTGCAGATCGGCGATGTCGACCGGTGCACAGTGTATGTATCACTGGCACCGGGGATGGAAAATCCTGCGGGAGAAGACCCGCCAGAGGAGGACGCTGCTCGGTGTACTCATTACACCAGCAGTGAGGAGGACCAAGCCCGCCCCGTCCCGACCTCCGAGGAGAGGGTAGCGGGGAAGAGGCCATTGCCGGCAGATCCCTTGCCGACACCGGAGCTGCCAGCAGATCTACCGGCGGAGAGCAGCCAAGCACCGAAGCGTCGTCGGCTCGTGCGAATCGTTGACGACAACGACGACGACGAGGAGGCTGCGCCGTCGTTAGTCCGACGGGCTCGGGGCCGCCCGGATAATGCGCCGGCCGCTACTGATCGAGTGGCCAGCGACCCCCCTGCACCGCAAGTTGTCGAGATGGGGGCGTAGGTGCCGACCGGCCGGGCGAGGAGGAGGTTCACCGCGACCCACCGCCGATCAGACCTGTAAGTGTTCGACTTACGTATTTTGGACTTCTCTTTGTTTTTTTTTTTGAAATTACACTTTTGTTCCTGTAGTGCGGCGTCGGATGTCGACCCCGGCCAGGCTGCCAGCCAGGGGACGGGCGAGCCTGTCCGCGCTGCTGAAGATACGGCTCCCCAGACCACAGAGCAGCCTACAGCTGCAGTCGTGCCTGGGAGCACCGAGGGGCTCCCGACCGCAGCACCGACGACGACAGGCAGCCCGACCAGGGCTGAAGAGGCTCCCTCAGCTGGCTCCACAGAAGAGGAGGGAAGATCCCCGACCGCTCCTCCTGCCGGGAGGAGTGAAGTCCCCACGCCACCCCGGGCAGGACCCTCTTCGGCTGCAGGCTCCCCAGGTCTGGTCCGAGGGCCAGTAATACCTGGGACCACCACCGGGGGTGGCGCAGCGCAGGAGGAGGAGACCCGGCGGCCTCCGATGACGAGGTGGAAGAGATTGAGGGTCGTCCCCGTGATGGCCGCCAACACGTTTATGTGTGGCGCCAACGCGGGGATCACTTTATCGGGCATGAGGAGCTCGCCGAGACCGAGGAGGCCGCCAGGGTGGAGCGCGCAGCCAAGCGCCTCGTCGACGAAGTCAAGGTAAGCGGCTTTTTGTACTGCTGTACATTGTATGCCTTGCCTTGCTTGGTCGTTATACGCTTGCTTTGCAGGGCGTAATGAAAACGGCAAAATACCGGAAACGGTGCTTTGACCAAATAGAAGGCGTCGTGGCCGAGAACAAGGCCCTTGCCGCAGAGGTAGACCGGCTGCGGTCGGAAGTCGGGGAGAAGGTGGCCGAGATGAGTGCCCAAGAGGAGCGTCGTCTCGACCTCACTCGTCGCTTGGCCGATCAGTACCGGCAGCGAGAAGGTTAGTCACACGCTCTGAGCAGCTTTGCGTACTTGTGTAGTTTGCTTTACTGACCAGTTTATGATTCACGCAGACTTGGAGGAGGAGGTGGCGCGCCTCCGACAAGAGAAGGAGCAGCTCAGCCAACAGCTCGCCGGTGCGCTGGAGTCCGGGCGGCGAGTGGAAGAGGAATTGGGTCGAAAGGACCGGGAATTATCTGGTAATGGGTGCTGCTGCTTGTTGCCCGTTTGTTTGTTTGGTATGCCGAAAATAACGCTTTGTTTCGTTTGCAGTGCTCAAGGTGAACGCCAAGAAGCACCTGGATGATCTGATCAAGGACCGGGACTCCTGGAAGGTCAACTGTTGCAGGATCTGGAAAGGAGTGTCCCCGGTCCTAGACCTGATCAGTCCCGAGCTCCCGGAGAGCCAGCCCCGCGCGCCGCAGTTGACCCCGGTCGAGAAGGCGCAACGGGCGTGGGACTGGCTCCAGCAGTTCGTGAAGGACGCCGGGGAGTTTGCCGGCGCGCACGTCCTCAGCATGGTGCGCGCCCACTACCCCCTGGTCGACTTGAGCCGGCTGGAGAAGGGGTACCCGAAGGAAGTCGGTCCACTGGAAGCAGACGAGCTTCGGGGTAGTCTGCTGGACTTGTCGTCGACGGTGATCGGCGACATCAATCTGTGCGGAACGGCCACTCCCCCCGACCAGCCGAGTTCAGATAGGTCGGCCAGGGAGTTGTCGGGCGCGTCCGTTGCGGGAGATGGGCGGTCGACGCCTGCGGTCTCGACCAGCCAGGCGCCGGTGGCCCCGACCCCTTCGTCCGGGCAGCAGGGCCAGGCGGGTGATCAGCCCGAGCAGCTAGGCCAGTAGTCTGTAGAAATAGACTAGTGTCTGCCCGTCAGGGTATTTATTGTAAACTTTGTATGTAAAGTTTGTAATAAAGTTGGTCTTTTTTGTCATGACTGTTATTTTGAGCGCTGTAAGAATATCTGAGTGACGTGTCACCGTATTCGTCTTGGTAGTCGTTAAGAGCATCCATTGCAGGAGTTTTGCCGAGTGCTATGTGCGACAAGGTACAGGCAAAAAATAGAGAATTTCATTATCAACAATTATAAGATACTTACGAAGGAAAGTTATCAAAACTTTATGGATAGAAACGTCGCAGCTTGTCGATGTGCCAAGAGTTAGGCACTCGCGTTCCATCTGGGTATGCCAATCTGTAGGACGTAGGTCGTGTGACCTCGGTCACCACGAAGGGTCCTTCCCAGGGAGTGGATAGCTTGTGCATTCCCTCCTGGCTTGTTTTCCATTGAAGTACCAGATCGCCGACCACGAAGGAACGGTCCTTGACATTCCTGTTGTAGTATCGCCTGACTGCCGCGAGATATTTTGCTGTTCGGAGACAGGAATCTAAACGCTTTTCCTCCATGCAATTGATTTCGAGTTCTCTGGCGTTGTCGGCGGTCGCCTGGTCGAAGTGTTCGATTCTAGGAGATCCGAAGTGTATGTCAGACGGCAGGACCGCCTCTGCACCGTACACCATGAAGTAGGGAGACACCCCTGTGTTTCGACTGGTCTGAGTTCGGAGGCCCCAGACCACTGCCGGCAATTCTTTCATCCATCGACCGGGCGCTCTGTCGTTTTCGGTGTACAACCTTTTCTTTAGGGCGTCAACGATCATTCCGTTAGCACGTTCCACTTGACCGTTGGCACGTGGATGTGCCACTGACAAGTATTTTATGACTATGCCTCTGTCATCGCAGAAGTCCCAAAAAGTGGTGCCAGTAAACTGAGTGCCCAGGTCGGTGATTATGCTGTTCGGGATGCCGAATCTGTGTATGATTTGATTGAGGAACTCCACAGCCTTCTCGGAGGTTGCCTTGACCAGAGGCATGTATTCAATCCACTTGGAGAACTTGTCGATTAACACGAAAACAAACTTGAAATTGCCCGGGGCTGGTTTAAATGGCCCGATCATGTCAAGCCCCCAGCAAGCAAAGGGCCAAGACGACGGGATGGTTTGAATTTCGTGGGCAGGTACGTGGGTCCTCTTAGCGAAAAACTGGCATCCTTCACAATGTCGAACCAGTTTTTCTGCGTCGCCGACCGCGGTTGGCCAATAAAAACCTGCTCGGAAAGCCTTTCCGACCAGCGTTCTGGATGCGGCGTGATTGCCGCAGGATCCAGCATGTATGTCCTCTAAGTGCTTGATACCATCATCTTGGGGTACGCACTTGAGCAGTACTTCGGAGCTTGCGTTTTTCCGCATGAGTTTGCCGTCGACCAGGACGTAGTTCTTTGATCGTCGAATGAGGCGCTCGTTCTCTGTTTTGTCCTGGAGGCCTATCCCGTCTGATATGTATTTGATGAACGGGGTACGCCAGTTAGGCCCACCGGTTGTCGGAGTGGCGTCGTCTATGAGCATTGCCTCGGTGGGCTGCTTGTTGACCAGGGAGGAGCCTACGCTCGGCTCGTGGATGTCCTGGACGAAAATACCCCGCGGGATCTGGGCCCGAGATGAGCCTAACTTCGACAACGCATCTGCTGCTTGGTTCTTATCCCGGACCACGTGGATGTACTCTATGCCGTAGAAGTTGGTTTCCCATTTGCGAATTTCTTTGCAGTAGAGATCCATCTTCTCGTGGGTTGCGTCCCCCTCCTTGTTGAGCTGGTTGATGACCAAAGCAGAGTCGCCATAAACATAGAGGCGCTTGATTCCCAGCTCTACGGCTAGTCTTATGCCATGCAAGCATGCTTCGTATTCGGCGACGTTGTTTGACGCCGGAAAAAGGATCCGAAGGACGTAACGCAGTTTGTCCTTGTTGGGTGATACGAACAGTATCCCAGCGCCGGCACCGTTGATGTTCAAGGACCCATCAAAGAACATTGACCAGTGGTCTGAGGCATCGGGAACGGCAGGCTCGTTGAGATCCGTCCATTCAGCAATGAAATCGACCAGGGCCTGAGACTTGACAGTGGTGCGACTCTGGAACTCCAGGGAAAATGGACATAATTCCATTGCCCATTTCACGATTCTGCCATTGGCGTCTTTATTGCGCAGGATGTCCCCGAGAGGAAAACTGGTTGTCACCAGGACTCGATGGCCGTCGAAGTAGTGCTTCAGCTTTCTTGACGTTATTAGAATGGCGTATATGAGCTTCTGTATTTGAGGATACCTGGCCTTGGACTCGTTTAAGACTTCACTTATGAAGTAAACCGGTCTCTGGACCTTGTAGGCGTGACCTGGTTCACCTCGCTCGACCACTATTGCCGTGGAGACAACCCTGTCGGTTGCAGCAATGTAAAGGAGTAGGTCTTCATTGGGCTGAGGCGCTGTAAGGACAGGTGGTGAAGTGAGGAAGGTCTTAAGCTGGTTGAATGCGGTGTCGGCTTCTTCTGTCCAAGAAAACTTTTCCGACGCTTTTAACAGTTTGAAGAAAGGGAGGCCTTTTTCTCCTAGCCTTGAGATGAAGCGACTGAGGGCAGCCATACATCCTGTTAGCTTTTGGATATCCTTTACGTTCTTTGGTGGTCGCATGTCAAGTACCGCCTTTACTTTTGAAGGGTTTGGTCGTATGCCGTCGCGACGGACAACGTTGCCGAGCAGTAGACCAGAAGGAACACCGAAAATGCATTTTTTGGGGTTGAGCTTCCACTTGTACCTATTAAGTGCCTTGAAGGTTCGGTCTAAGTTGTCGATTAGGGTGCTCGCGTCCCTTGTTTTTACGACCACATCGTCCACATAGGCCTCGACGAGGTCATCACGAATCTCGTCGTGGAGGCATTGCTGGATGGCCCTTTGATAAGTGGCTCCGGCGTTTTTGAGTCCGAAAGACATGGTCGTGTAGCAGTATGCGCCGAAGGGTGTGATAAAGGATGTTTTGATCTGATCTTCTTCCTTTAGCGAGATCTGGTGATAACCAGAGTAGCAGTCTAGAAAGGAGAGGAGTTCGCATCCGGCCGTTGAGTCGACCACCTCGTCGATGCGAGGGAGACCAAAAGGATCTTTAGGACAGTGTTTGTTGAGATCAGTGTAATCAACGCACATTCTCCATTCATTATTCTTTTTGCGTACAAGAACCGGATTGGCGAGCCAATCGGGGTGATACACTTCTTTTATGAATCCGGCTGCTAGAAGCCGTGTTATTTCTGTCCTAATAGCCTCCTTTTTGTCGCGAGCGAACCGTCGCAGTTTTTGCTTGATTGGTCTTGCGGTCTTCGAGACATTTAAGGAGTGCTCGATCAGGTTTCGTGGGACACCGGGCATGTCTGCGGGTTTCCATGCGAAAACGCTCACGTTGTCCCTTAGAAACCTGACGAGCGCGTCTTCCTATTTTGGATCCAGGTTGGCCCCGATGAGGGCTGACTTCTCGGGGTTGCCTTCGACCAGCGGCACTTCTTTGTACTCCTTGGATTTCGAGTTCTTCCTGGCTGTCGTCTGTTCGGGTAATCGGAGCTGGTCGGGAGGCAGCTGTGCGGCTTGGTTTGCTGTTTCCGCCATGCGGATTGAGATGTCAATTGCCTCGGTGATCTTGAAGCTTTCTTCTTCGCAGGTGTACGCAGTGTAGACGTTGCCTTTGACGGTTAGGACACCCTTCTCCGTGGGCATCTTAAGGACTAGGTATGAGTAGTGCGGGACTGCCATGAACTTTGTCAGCGATGGGCGGCCCAGTATGGCGTGATAGGTCCCGTCGAAATCCGCGACTACGAAGTTGATGAACTCCGTCCGGAAGTGGTCGGGTGTGCCGAATTGGACAGGCAATGTTATCTGTCCGAGAGGCACGGAACTTTGACCTGGCAAAACCCCCCAGAATTGGGCGTCGTAAGGTTTTAGTTGTGCCGGGGATATCTTGAGGGCGGGCAGGCTGTTGCGGAAGAGGATGTCGATGGAGCTTCCCCCGTCCACGAGCACGCGCTCGAATCTGATGCTGTTGATGCAGGGGTCAAGAATCAGGGGGAAACGACCCGGCTCTGGGATAGCGGCCCACTGGTCCTTCCTGCTGAACGAGATCTCCCTGTGGGACCACGTGGGAAATTTTGGGTCTGCGATCAGCCCGTCCGTGCTGTCTATGTTGAGCAGGCTCTCTTTAACAGCTTTCTTTCCCGCTTGGACTCGGTGGAGACCTTGCCCCCGAAAATGGAGTGGACCACGTCAGTGGGGCTGACGTATTGGTGTCGGGGGTCCCTATCTTGGTCCTCATCCTCATCTTCGTGGTCGTGCCCGTCGCGCTTGTTATTTTTCTTGGCGGAGTCGTCTTGGGCGGCCCGCCGTGTATAGATACTTTTGAGGACGCGGCACTCTTCCATGGTATGATTGGACTTTGGGTGTAGTTGGCATGGTCCCTTCAACGTTTTGTTGTAGTCTTCTTGGTAATCTCGTCGTCCATTGGGACGTTTGACCGTATTTACTTCGTGGTCGTAGTCACGAGGGCGCTTTCCTCTGAAGTTGTCGCGGCTGTCGCGCCGCCGATCCCAACCCTCTCGGTGATCGCGGTTGTCGGAGCGGCGGTGGCTTCTGCTGTCGTAGCGACCACGACCGTCATCCCGCCGGGGAGGCTGGTCGAGACCTCTCGCATCGTCTCGGATTAGTTTTTCTGCGTCATCGGCATCGGCGTAATTTTTGGCCGTGGCGAGGAGCTCTGCTACCGTTGTTGGGCGCTTGCGCAACAGCTTGTTCCTCAGCGCTTCGTGGAAACGCAGGCCCTTGATGAAGGCTGAGATGGCCTCGTCATGGGAAATCTTCGGGATTTTGAGGCGCATATCCGAGAATCGTCGGATGTAATCGCGCAGAGGTTCGTTCTTCCTGTCCCTTATCCTTTCAAGATCATACTTATTTCCAGGCTGCTCGCATGTGGCGATGAAGTTGTCGATGAAAGCCTGGCGTAGCTCTTCCCAAGAGTCGAAGGAGTCCTCGGGCAAGCCGAGAAGCCACTGATGACCAGCCTGGTCGAGGACTACGGGGAAGTAGTTGGCCATGACGTGCTCATCCCCTGCCGCTGATCGGACGGCGATTTCATAGAGGGTGATCCAGTTCTCTGGATTTTCCTTGTCGTCGTATTTTTTAAGTTTTTCGAGCTTGAAATTGCGGGGCCACACGACCTGGCGGAGGTGTGAGGAGAACTGTCTTAGGCCCGGAGGCCCGTGCGTTGCATCGTACTCGATGCGGCGCAGGTTTTCGTGGACTGCTCTCTCTGCGGCGCGCCTGTTGATGCGGTCCCGGGCATCTTTGGGAGGGATGTTGTGGCGGAGATCCCAGTGTTGATCTTCTTCTTGGCCGCGTACGCGGTTCTGCTTGCGGCGGCCATCGGCGTCCCGACCACCATCGTCACGCCGTGAGTCCCCTCGACGGTTGTCGGGGGAGCGGCTGTGGTGACGCCTGCTGGGTGAGGCCCGGCTACGATTAGTCTGGTCGGAGGCGGCTTCCGTATAAGAGACGTCCTGGACTCTCTTGAGCAGAGTGGCTGTCTGTCCCATTGCGGCGATCAGGTGTGCTCGGATGCTGGTCCGGACTCCCTGGCATTCGGGGGTGTCAGGAAGCCGATCCAGGTTAGCCATGGCGACGGCCACGTTGGCGCTTGGCGTTTTGTAGACTGGCTGGTCCCCGACCATATCAAAGGCGTCGTTGAGATTATTTGGTGGCATTTGTTGTTGCTCGTCCGCACGTCGTCGGGCGCGATCGGCGTTACGCTGTTCGCGGAGTTGCCTCTGGTCATCTGTTTCTCCATCAACGACCAGTTCGTCGGCGCTGACATTGAACACAATATCCCCTCGCCAGGGGGGGAATATCGGGAATCGGTCGAAACCCGGAGGGTGTGAAGGAAAATCCAGGTCGTAGTCCTCATCTTCGGTGTTTATAACCTCGGTGGGGACGGAGCCGGTGCTTGAGTTGGTGCTGGAAACCTGGCCGTCCCGTAGTTCTCGGATTGTCACCATGTTGACGTGGTGACGATTGTTCCTTGTCGGCGACCAACCCGCCTTGCTGAAAACGGATTGGGTGTGCTGTGAGTAAACAGAGGCCGAGTTGTTCAGGCCGCAAGGATAGTCTTCCTTCTTGAGCTCGATGGATCGTCCTGAGGGGGTTGAGGTTATCGTCAGAGACGTTCCCAGCCGTTCGTGTGTGGCGACACGAGTTGGCCGGCGGGATTTGAAAAAATCCGCTGGAGCGGCTTGGTCGGGCCGACGCAGAACTCCATCTATTAGTGGGGAAACTTCGAGTAGCTTGGAGTCAGCACGATCAAGCGCTTGGAGAAGGTCCGAGCAGTCGATCTCCCTTCCCTTGTAGAGTGGGAACGGTGGTCGGGCGCTTGGTGCCGTCATGCGTGTGGTCGGAGACGGCGTGATCTCAGATTGGATCTGGATCTCTTTCGAAACCGTGGACGCGAAACCACCGCTGCACGTCGTCCACGTGATCTGGCCAACGGTGAACGTGAGGCCTTCGGGCACGGTCGCGGAAGCTGGGATCGTGACCATCTTGTTCGCCGGAAAAGTTGCACGCACACCCCCTACCTGGCGCGCCACTGTCGACGAAAGCTAGTCGGCAGTCTACCTTGGGGTATACCCACGGTAGTAGTTTATCGGTAGACGGTGCGGAAACTACGAACTCGATGGTGACGCAAGACACGGACAAGCTTTTTATCCAGGTTCGGCCGCCGAGTTGGCGTAATACCTACGTCCTGCGTCTGGTTGTATTGGATTGTGTTGAGAGATAATCTGTCCTAGGGGGGTCCCTTGCCTCTCCTTATATAGTCTGAAGGGCAGGGTTACAGATCTGGAAACTAATCCTAGTCGGTTACAATTGTCATAGATAGTTCGATATCAATTCCTATTCTAACCGACTAGAATCCTGCTTGATCACCACATCTTGCTTCCTTGCGCGAAACTCCAGGCTGTCGGATCAAGCCTTGAACTCGTCTCGTAATGGGCCAAGCCTCCTGGCCCAAGTCTAGCCGTAAGGGTATAGGGGTCTATCCCCCCACAGGGGGGGGTGAATAGCCTATTTAAAAAATCTACAAAAATACTAGAGCAAGAGGTTAGTAAATAATAAAGCGAAGCTTTTTGCTCTAGCTCTAAAGGGGTGTTTGCAAGCCACCTACCCAACAATTCTAGTTGCTATGATCGCTATGCACACAAGAGCTAAGTCTCTACTTACACTAGAGAGCTACCTAAAGTTTCTATTCAAGAAGTAAGCTACTCTAGTTTGCAAGAAAGTAAGAGAGAGAGTTTGATCTTTATACCACCACGTAGAGGGGATGAACCAATCACAATATTATGGAGTCCAATCATCGGGAGATACACCGGTCAATCCACCTCTAAAGATGATTGTTCTCAATGTCTTGAACCTCTTGGGCAAGCACATCAAGAACTTGTGAATGAAGTCCTCATCTTTCACTTTCTCACCAAGGCCCTTGAGATCCTTGATGATAACTTGGAGCCTATAGAACATCTCTGGTATAGACTCATCATCCTTCATCTTGAAGTTGGATAGCTTGTCCTTGAGCATATACAATTTGGCACTTTTTACCGTTGTAGTGCCCTCATATGTTTCTTCTAGCCTTGTCCACACTTCACTTGCTCTCTCAAGATCTTTGACTTGTTCAAATACCTTTGAATCAATGCCATTATAGATTGTGTTGAGAGCCATTGTATTGCATTGCTTGTTTGCTCTCTCATTGTCGGTGGGGTTGGCGGGGTCAAGGATCACAAAGTCATTCTCCGTGACTTCCCACACTCTATCATTGATTGATCCAAGGTACATCTTCATTTTTCTCTTCCAATCGTCAAAGGAACTTGTGCCATCAAAGAATGGTGGTTTGCCCCCAACATGGTTGAACACTATTTGTGCCATAATTTGAGCACCAAGGTTGTTAAGCCTTCACAAACGGTGACCACGGCTCCGATACCACTTGAAAGGTCCTAATATGGCTAGAGGGGGGGTGAATAGCCTATTTAAAAAATCTACAAAAACACTAGAGCAAGAGGTTAGTAAATAACAAAGCGAAGCTTTTTGCTCTAGCTCTAAAGGGGTGTTTGCAAGCCACCTACCCAACAATTCTAGTTGCTATGATCACTATGCACACAAGAGCTAAGTCTCTACTTACACTAGAGAGCTACCTAAAGTTTCTATTCAAGAAGTAAGCTACTCTAGTTTGCAAGAAAGTAAGAGAGAGAGTTTGATCTTTATACCACCACGTAGAGGGGATGAACCAATCACAATACTATGGAGTCCAATCACCGGGAGAAATCCAATCAACAAACACAATAGAGACACAAGATTTTTCTCCCGAGGTTCACGTGCTTGCCGGCACGCTACGTCCCCGTTGTGTCGACCAACACTTGGTGGTTCGGTGGCTAAGAGGTGTAGCACGAACCTCGTCCTCACTAGGACACCACAAGAACCTACCCACAAGTGAGGTAGCTCAATGACGAGCAATCCACTAGAGTTACCTTTCGGCTCTCCGCCGGGGAAGGTACAAGACCCCTCACAATCACCGGGAGATGGCCACGAACAATCACCAACTCGTGCCAAAGCTCCTCCGCTGCTCCAAGCCGTCTAGGTAGCGGCAACCACCAAGAGTAACAAGAAAACCGCAGCTAGAACGATCCCCAAGTGCCACTAGATGCAATCACTCAAGCAAATGCACTTGGAATCACTCCCAATCTCACAAAGATGTATAATCTATGAAGGAGATGAGTGGGAGGTGTTTGCTTAGGCTCACAAGGATGTCTAGTAGTCAAGAATGCCAAGAGAGTGAGCCCCAAGCCGGCCAAACACGTATTTATAGCCCCTCAAACAAATAGAGCCGTTGGCTCTTTCACTGGGCGAAATACGGGGTCACCGGACGCTCTTAAAGGGGCACCGGACGCTCAACACCTGCGTCCGGTGCTCCAACGTCAGCCACGTGTCGCCTTTTGAACTTCTCGTGTCAGAGTCTAACGGTCACCTGCAGTGCACCGGACGCTGAGCAAGTTAGCACCGGACGCGTCCGGTGCACACCGGACTCATGCGCAGAGAGTTCCGCAAACCTGCGGGTCACCGGACGCAAGCCACCGGACGCACCCCGAGCGTCCGGTGCTCACCGGACTCACACCCAAAGAGGTTTGCAAAACGCGCGGACACCGGACTCAGACCACCGGACGCTTCAGCTTGCGTCCGGTGCCTGGCGTCCGGTGCCTAACCCTAGCTGAGCCAGGCAGCCTGCACACCGGACGCTCAGACACAGCGTCCGGTGCCTCTGAGCCAGCGTCCGGTGAGTGTTCCTCAGCGAGAAACACTCCCGCGACTTCTCCAAATTTTCCACCGGCGCAATAGAAAAATTGCACGTCATTTTCTCAAAAAAGCGCCGAATCCCGCCGAGCAAGCTCGGCGGGAGGGAGAGAGGAACCCATCCTCTCTCTACCCTTCAGACTCCAGCTCCTTCTCAAAGTGTGCCAACACCACAAGTGTAAACCAACAAGTGTGCACGTGTGTTAGCATTTTCACAATCATTTTCTTTGAAGGAGTTAAGTTAGCTCACTAGGTTCTAAATGCATGCACATGAACAATGACACCTAGTGGCACTTGATAACCGCTTAGCCAAAGAATTCCTCTCTTTATAGTACGGCTATCTATCCTAAATGTGATCACACCCTCTATGGTGTCTTGATCACCAAAACCAAAACCCTAAGCAATACCTTTGCCTTGATCTGCATAGGGTTTTGTTTTTCTCTTTCTTCTTTTCTAAGTTGAGCACTTGATCATCTTGTGGTCATCACCATCATAATCATGATCATCTCTTGCTCCATCACTTGGCATGTACCAACCTCATTAAGTCTACACACACTTAGTATAGAGGTTAGTACAAGGGTTTCATCAATTATCCAAAACCAAACTAGGGCTTTCACACATGACATTAGGATAACACAGTAACCACAAGTCATGTCTCACAACCATAGTGTATCTCACACAAATGCAATGCATAAAAGTAGACGTGAAGCATGATGGAGTAGCACACATAAAAGTATCTCAAAAGAATAAAAGCACTCTCTAGCTCTCTAGCTCCCCCTAACTCCTAACTCTCATACTCACACTCTCTCCCCCTTTGGCATCAAGCGCCAAAAACCTAAGAAGACGGAGGAAGCGGTGGAGCAGTGGAGTCCCTCGGCATGGCCTCGAAGCGAGCTGCATCGTCTGAACCGTCGGCCGTCGAGGCGGAGGAGGTGGAGTGACCCTCTGAAGCTGCACGAGCTGGCAAAGTGGTCTGGGTCTGCTCTGTAGGTGCTGGAGCTATCACGGGCTGTGCTGGCTGCTCGAGTCCTGCTGACGAAGCTGGCACGGACTCGGTCGCTGTAGCTGACGTCTCTGGCACGGTGGAAGACGGTGCAAGCTGCTCGGACGACGCTACGGACGACGACAGACGCTCTGTAGTGGTGACTGGCGCTGTAAAGGCTGCTGGAGCCTGCAGAGGTGGAGGCGTAGGGTCACCAGTCAGAGCACTGTAGGAGAAACTGAGGTGCGGGTCTGTCGACGTGTCCAACACAAGCTGAGACGCTGACGCTGACTGAGGTGTAAAACCAGAGCGGAGAGGCATAAACTGAGGTACCTGCTCAAAGCCAGAGGAGATAGCACCCTGGGAGACCTGGTGCTGAGGCGTCGAGAACGGCTGACTCTGAGCGGGTAGCTGGAGGGGCTGCTGAGACTGACTCTGAGTCTGAGGCGCTGGAGTGGGTGGCCTGACAGTCGAAGTGCCTGGAAGCTGTATCTGTGAAATCTGAATCCCTGAGGCGGCCATGATAGCGGCCATCATTGCTGTCTGCTGGGCCTGGAACGCAAGCTACTGCTCCTGAAAAGTCAGAAACTGTCGCTGGAGCTCATCCTGCCTAGCCTGCACGGCTGCATTGATGGCATCCTGGTCCCTGTCTCTCCTCGCCTGCTCCTCAGCTGCTCGGCGCTGATCGGCCCTCATCCCCTCTAGAATGGCAAGCAGAGCGGGGTCTGAGGCACTCGAGGAGCCCCCTGCCTCGTGGTCGTGTGCTCTAGGGGGGAGGTCTATCACTGGAGGCTGATAGTCATCATCTGAGCTATCTGAAGCAAAATCAAACTCTCCCTCAGCCTCAGCATCTGCAAAAGCCCCAATAGCTATGTCCTGCTGCTCCTCAGTCTCTGGAACTGCTGCTGAACTGCGAGTGCCCCTAGGAGAAGGAGGGGGCACCGGTCCATGTGGTGCACGAGGAGGTGGAGTAGCTCGGAGGTCGTGGTGCGCTCTCAACATCTGCCTAGGGTCGTAGTGGGGAAAGACGGTGTCTAAGTCGGTCAACTCCCTCTCCAGGTTGGCAGATGTACGGGCCTAGCACGAAGGATAAGAACAGTGATCCAGTGTGCGTATGGCAACTGACGCCGTCCATTGAAGCTCTCTGAGATAGTGTCCTTGATCTCTGAGACTATCAAGTCCCACAAGTCAAAAGGTGTCTGCGAGATGAGGTGAGCAACGAGCCACTGCTGGATACGAGTGAATCCATCTCTGTAGCCTGTCCTGGGGAGAAGAGTCTTCCTCAACACAAAGTCGAGGATCCTAGCTGGGCGTGTCAAGTCTCCCATTGTCCTGCTGGAGCCCTCTCCAAACGGCGGACAGAAACAAGGAGCCACGAAGTCAACCGGTGGTATCTCACCACCATGAGGACGACGAGGGGGCTCGAAGTTCCCGTAACACAGCTGGTGAATCCTGGTGGAGTAGGCTCTCAAACCAAGCACCTCTCTGGCCCTCTGAGCTGTGACCCTGTAGTCAGTCCCTGCTAGTGCGTAGTGAATGTAACTATGATCTGGAGAGACCCACACTGACGCGTAGAACTCTCTGACCCACTGCTCACAGTAAGTACCTGGGAGAGCTAGCAACTCTGGGAGTCCGTGGAGGTAGGTGAAGTACTGACGGATATCTGCCCCAACCACGTTCTCGAGTATCTCAAGGTCAATAACGCGGTGCTCCCGGAACTGAGACTGCGAACGAACCAGTGCCTCGTAGATGTCCTCCTGGACGACTGTGTAGAACCTGGCACCGGCTCGGGGATCCCTAGCAGCTGGAAACCAGGTAGGAAACGGAACGAACCGCAGTTGCTAGATCTCTCTGGCTGACACAAGGGTGAGATCCCTGTGAATCCTGACTGGCCGCTGACGAGAAGCTGGAGTGCCTCTAGCTGGTGTGGCACGAGCAGTGGAGGTAGACTGGCCCGGCGTACCAGTCCGAGGAGT
Organism: Sorghum bicolor; assembly: GCF_000003195.3. NCBI lineage: Eukaryota > Viridiplantae > Streptophyta > Magnoliopsida > Poales > Poaceae > Sorghum > Sorghum bicolor. The sequence goes on from NC_012871.2 coordinate 33,364,069, forward strand.
GGCCTGGGTACGTGCACGAGTCGACCTCCTGAGAGGCTGCTCCTGTGCCTCTGTCTCTGTATCTAGATCCTCCTGAGCTGGATCTCTGACCACAAGCCTAACCCGCTATCCTCCAATCATAACGGTGCCTGGAGGGGATCCATGTAGTGCCTCTGTCTCTAGAACTGCATGCCGCTGCTGTAGCGTGAGGTCATCCCCGATCCTCACAGCGCCTGAGCGTCCTCCTCTCTCAGCTGCCTCAGCCGCTGCTGCAACTGCCTCTGCTACCTCAGCCTCTCTGTCACTAGCCTTGCGGTTCTTGGTGGCTAGCTTCTTGCCCTTGCCTTTTTCTGCCGCTGAAAGGTGACGGGGAGGATCACCTCCACCATCACCGCCGGAGGAACCTCCAGTGTCAGCTGCCGGACCACTGACATTCTTGCAATGTGCCATTGCAAGAACTACTGACTGATCGAACGGCCGACAAATAACCAACTGACAAAGAAGATCAACGCGCTGCAGAATAGAGACAAGATAGGGTATACATAAGCAAACATAACAACTAGAGGTGAGGAAACCCTATAGATCGAAAGAAAAGATATGGAACGGGGGCGAACGACTTACGATCGGGCGACGAGACGCGTTCCGGATTCAAAAACGCGATCGAGAACTGCCGGAGAATGTAAATCCAATCCTCAAGGTGCTGTAAGGAGAAAACGAATCGAATCGTCGTCAAAAACAACAATTTGATTCATTTAGACTTTTAGCCGAACACCTTAGGGGCAAGGTTCAAGAACTCACCCAAACCCTAACTGATATTGCAAGAAGAAGAAGCCTCTGCGCGAGGGAAGGAGGGAGGAACTCGAGGAGGAGGACTGGCCGTGGGGAGGTCTTCAAGTTCGCCAGGGCTTGGAGCACTGACGGCGGTGGCGGAAACGGCGGCTTAGGGCACAGGAGTGGCTCGGGCGAGATTCGGAGACGAAAGGAAAACCGGCCGCGAGACGCAACTGGGCGCGGGCTTTATGCGCCCGCTGCGGGGTCATCGGACGCACTTAAACTGGCACCGGACGCGTCCGGTGACCACCGGACTCATGCGCAGAGAGTTATGCATAACTGCATCACACCGGACGATGGCCACCGGACGCTGGCTTTAGCGTCCGGTGCCCTAGGGCACGCCAGGTGAGCACCGGACGCACCTCACCGGACGCTGCAGAGAGACTGTTGCTGCGTCCGGTGAGTGCAGTCGGGCACACTCACTGCACCGGACGCATGGAGGCAGCGTCCGGTGCATCGTCCGGTGCTCCTCTGAGCACTTTTCAACTTAGCACTTCGTCCGACTTTGACCCAACCAAGTTCCATCTTCAAAAGCACACAAATAAACACTAAATGGAACTGGTATGAGTGACCTCTCTCAAACCCTCAAATTTTTACAAATATTTAGCCATAGGCTTAGTAGTTTTTATGAAAATAGTTCAAGAAAATCACCAAGGAGCATCATATGGCCATAAAGCTAGGGGTTTGAATCACAATGAGCTTTGAATGCTCCCCCTATCTATGGACGAACACAGCGGATGCTCAAAGAATAACCGAAAAGAAACGGTCAACTAACAAGCATGCATATGATATGAGTGATAATGCATTACTTGAAAGTAAACTAATGCTTGTCAAGTTTGATCCAAGGTTAAGCTTTTTCACACACACAAGGGGGTTATCTTAACCATGTTAGACAAGCCCTACATGCAAGTTTTGTATTTTAGTTTTAGTATGCATGATATGCAAAGCAAAAGTTATTTACAAGTTTCAACACACAACTTTTATCTTTTAGTGAAGTTAGAGAGGTCAAGCACATTAAGTTCATTTCTCAACGTACAAAACCTAGCTTCATCTTGGGGTTTTGTGAAGATATCCGCCAATTGATTTTCCGTTCCCACATTCTCTAGAGATATGTCACCTTTAGCAACATGATCCCTAAGGAAGTGGTGGCAGATGTCAATATGTTTTGTGCGGGTGTGTTGAACAGGGTTGTTTCAAGTTTTACGGCACTTTCGTTGTCACACAACAAAGGTACTTTGTCTAGTACTACTTCATAGTCTAGCAAAGTTTGTTTCATGTAGAGTATCTGTGCACAACAAGCACCGGCGGCAATGTATTCCACCTCGGCCGTTGACAAGGCAACACTATTTTGTTTCTTTGACATCCAAGAGACAAGAGATCTACCTAGGAAGTGGCACCCTCTGGATGTGCTTTTTCTATCAATCCGGCACCCGGCATAATCCGAATCGGAATAGCCTACAAGTTGGAATCTTGCACCTTTGGGATACCACAAACCTAGGCAAGGTGTGTATTTTAGATACCTAAGAATTCTCTTGACCGCAATCAAGTGAGATTCCATAGCCATTGCTTGATATCTAGCGCACATCCACACACTAAACATGATATCGGGCCTAGATGCGGTGAGGTAGAGTAGACTTCCTATCATGGAGCGATAGAGAGTCTTGTCAATAGGGTTACCTCCCTCATCCAAGTCAAGATGCCCATTTGATGCCATTGGAGTCTTGATTGGCTTGCAATCCATCATCTTGAACCTCTTGAGAAGATCTTGAGTGTACTTCTCTTGAGAGATGAAGACTCCTTCCTTCATTTGCTTGACTTGAAATCCTAGGAAGAAGGATAGCTCGCCAATCATGGACAGCTCAAACTCCTTGGACATCAAATCACCAAATTCCTTGCAAAAATCTTCATTAGTAGAGCCAAAAATAATATCATCAACATACACTTGGCAAATGAAGATTTCGCCATTCATTTTCTTGGTGAAGAGTGTTGTGTCTACTTTCCCAATCTTGAAGCCCTTCTCAATGAGGAAGTCCCTAAGCCTCTCATACCAAGCTCTAGGAGCTTGCTTGAGACCATAGAGAGCCTTGGACAACCGGTAGACATGCTTGGGGTACCTAGGGTCTTCAAAACCAGGGGGTTGCTCAACATAGACAAGCTCATTAATATATCCATTCAAAAAGGCACTTTTCACATCCATTTGAACTAACTTGATATCATAACTAGATGCATATGCAAGTAGGATACGGATTGCTTCAAGTCTTGCCACCGGTGCAAAGGTTTCACCGAAGTCAAGACCTTCCACTTGTGAAAAGCCTTTTGCCACGAGCCTTGCCTTGTTGCGCACCACTTTGCCTTGATCATCCTTCTTGTTCCGAAAGACCCACTTTGTTCCAATCACTCTTGCATCTTTGGGTCGCTCTTCAAGTGTCCACACTTGGTTGCGAGAGAAGTTGTTCAACTCCTCTTGCATGGCCATGATCCAATCCGCATCACGAAGAGCTTCCTCTATGGTCTTTGGTTCATCTTCAAGAGACACAAAAGTGTGATGTTCAATAAATAAAGCATGTCTAGAACGAGTAGTTACACCACGTGATGGACTCCCGATGATGAGATCTTGAGAGTGATCTTGGAGGAGATGTGTTGTTCTTCTTGGCGCCACTTGAGGTGTTGGTTGGGGAGCATCAACATCTTGTGCTTGTGCCACCGCTTGTTCATGAGTGACTTGAGTGTCTTCATGAGCATCTCTCACATCCTTGTCTTCATCTTGTGGAACATGTGAGGTGGATGGTGGCTCAATAACTTGCACATCATCATCATCTTCTTTTGGCTTGATGTCTCCCACCGGCATGTTCTTCATAGCATCCCTCAATGGTTCACCACCTACATCATCAAGATTATCACTTGCTCCTTGGGAGCCATTAGTTCCATCAAATTGAACATCAAATGTTTCTTCAACCATGTTTGTGGCATGGTTAAAGACCCTATGCCTTGGACTTTGATGAATAGCCAACCAAGTAGCCAATGTCACATCTTCTTTGGAACTTTCCCAAGTGTTGGCGCTTCTTGTAGATGTAGCATTTGCACCCGAACACTCTAAAGAATGAGACATCGGGCTTCTTCCCATTGAGCAACTCATATGGTGTCTTCTCTAGGAACTTGTGAGGAAAGAGCCGGTTTGAAGCATAGCAAGCGGTGTTGATTGCCTCGGCCCACATCTTCTCCGAAGTGTTGTATTCGTCTAACATTGTTCTTGCCAAGGTGATCAATGTCCGGTTCTTTCTTTCTACAACCCCATTTTGTTGTGGTGTGTATGTTGAGGAGAACTCATGCTTGATTCCCACTTCATCACAATACTCTTCAATGTTGGTGTTGTCAAACTCTTTGCCATTGTCACTTCTAATTTTCTTGATCTTCACATCAAATTGATTTTGGGCATTCTTTGCAAACTTCTTGAATATTGATGCAACTTTGGCCTTGTCTTGCAAGAAGAATGTCCAAGTGTACTGGGAAAAATCATCAACTATGACCAAGCAATATTTGTTGCCTCCAAGACTAGCATATGTGGTTGGTCCAAATAAATCCATGTGAAGTAGCTCAAGCACTCTTGAAGTAGAGAGGTAGGCCTTTGTTGGATGAGTGTTTGCAACTTGCTTGCCGGCTTGACATGCACTACAAAGCTTGTCCTTCTCAAATGTTACATCCTTCAAGCCTCTAATCAATTCCTTCTTCATTAACTTCTTGAGAGTGCCCATTCCAACATGTGCTAACCTTCTATGCCACAACCACCCAAGTGAAGTCTTGGTGAATAAGCAAGTCTTGACATCCACTTCATCGGATGAGAAATCAACTACATATAGGTTGTTGTGCCGGAAGCCTTTGAATATCACTTCATTGTCATCTTCCTTGGTCACAATCACTTCCTTCTTCTTGAATAGGCATTCAAATCCAAGATCACAAAGTTGTCCAACCGAGAGCAAGTTGAAACTTAATGATTGCACATAGAGCACATTTGTGATGGAATTGTCATTTGATATAGCCACTTTTCCTAGTCCCTTGACTTTCCCTTTTGAGTTGTCACCAAATGTGATCTTCTCTTGGTTGTCAACATCTTCATCAAGAGAGGTGAACATCCGGGGATCTCCGGTCATATGTTGAGTGCAACCACTATCAATCACCCAATGTGATCCACTGGTCTTGTAGTTCACCTACACACAAGAGATCAAGCTTGAGATTTAGGGACCCACATTTGCTTAGGGCCCTTGACCTTCTCTAATAGTTGCTTTGGCACCCAAATCTTCTTTGGCCTTTGCTTGTTGGGCGGCCCCATGAAGCTAACCTTGACCTTGCGACTCTTGTCTTTCCTTACAATGTAGTGAGCATTGAAGGCAAATGGTCTTGCATGCTTGGGCAAGGGTGGTGGTAGTGGTGCCTTGCACTCATGAGCAAAGTGTCCTTCTTGACCACACTCAAAACATCTCTTTTGCTTTGGCTTGCTTGGTTGCTCATGAGTGGCTAGTGACTTTATGAGCTTTGTTTGATGAGCCTTGTAGCCAATTCCACTCTTGTAAATCTTCATGACGGTGTTCATGAAAAGCTCACTTTGAAGGTCCTTCCCCTTTGTGAACTTTGCTAACCCCATGGTTAGGTGTTCCTTCTCTTCCTTGAGCTTGTTGTTCTCTTGAGTTAGCTTCTTGATGATTAGGTCATTATTGCTTGCTAACTCATCCAAGATGAATGTCTCATCCTTGTAACACCCTAGGTGTTAAGCTTGCACTTAGCCTTATCAAAGCAATGCATAAGCATTCTCATCAAGCATAGCATCATGAGCATGTCATTCATCCCAAAACATGATTTTATGTGCTTTATTTCATGTGTTCTAAATATGTTAAAAATATGATGCTTGCTTCTAAAAATGTGAAATATTCAAACTAGGTGGATTTATGTGTAAGAAGAATTAAGAATATTTTTGTGCAATTTTTGGAGCTATAGAATTTGAGAAATAGAATTTATACAAAAATTCCCAAATTGAATTTATTTGAAAACCTAGAACTAAGTTTTAATTTGCAATTCAAATTCTAGTTGGAATTTGGTCTTGCTTATTAAAGCAAAGTTGTAGAGTTTTTGTTTTGGAACAACTTTGTTTTTGGGAGTAAGAGGTGAAAATGATTTTAAATTGGTCCAAATGAATTTAGAAAGAATTTGGAGAAAAGGAATTCAAAAAAAAGAAAAGGGGCAGGCGCTGCCGGGCCAACCCCGCCTCCCTTTCGGCCCAGCGAGCGTCCCGGCCTGCTCCCCCTCTCCCCCTCTCTCCCGCGTGCGGACGCACCTCGCTCCACCCGGCGCCGGCCACGTGGTGGCCGTACGCCGGCGTTGGACGCGCCGCGGCCGGCCTCCAACTCCCCCTGGTCGGGACGCCGGCTCAGGCTCCCAGGCCATTCGCCCGTTCTGCCCCCCCCCCTCCGCGCCCTCCTTCTCCTTCCTCTCTCCGCTCGCACCGCGCAGCAGCAGCGGCGGCAGCTCCGCCCGCGCCATTGCCGGAGAAAGCTCCGCCGCTCGCCGCCGGTCGCAACAGAGCCCCAACCTCGACGCCAAGAGCACCAGCGCACTCGCCGTCGCCGCGGTAAGCCCCTGCGCGCGCTCTACCGAGGTGAGAAGCAACCGTGCGCCGTGAATCGCTCGCCGGAGTTACCCCGAGCTCGCCGGAGTACTCCGCCGCGACGGATCTTGCGATATCCGGCCTAGTTTCGCTCGCTCTTTAGCGCGTTAGGTCCGTAGCTCGATGGGGAAGCTCAGAGGAGCTTTTGCGCGCGCTCTAACGCACCAGAGCGGCCTGGCCACGGCGAGCAGCGCCGCCGTGCCGCCATGCATGCTCGTCGGAGGTGTTCCGGTCATCCTCCGGCCAATCCGAGGGTACCGCTGGGTGCGCCTCGCAGCGGGGAGCACGTTGGTGCTTACCCCGTGGCCGGAGACCTCACCGCCGGCGAGATCCGCTCGTCGGAGGTGAGCTCCCTCTCGGTCTCGCTGACTGGTGGGGTCAGTGGCCCACTGTCAGTCGCAGGGGGACCCCGGTGGGTGTAGATTTGGGTCTACTTAGCCTTTTTCGTCGGTTTTCTTGAATAAATGTTTTCCATAAATTGATTCAAAACTTGTAAAATTCATAACTTGAGTTCTACAGCTCCAAATTTGATGAAATAAATTTTGGTGTGCTCTATATTTCTAGATCTACAGCTTGATGTGATTGCATGTCATGTTTGAGTAACTTTTCTGTATGAATATATTTAATCCATGTTTTTGCTAAACTTGGAAAATGCATAGTAAATAAAATATGGTTCAGAAAAATGTGAAACTTGATTTGTTGGCTCTGCATGTATGTTTACTCACTGGGAAAACATTGCTATACATTATTTGGTGTATAAAGGAATTTATGGTAATTTAAATGCTTGCATGGCAGTGGTTTATGATTTTTAATAATTAATTGGGTCATGCAATAAATCTGGAAAATTTTGTGGGTGTTTCTTATGATATTAGACAAATTATAAAAATACGAAATCTGTTGTTTGACACTTATATCACAGTAGAGTGATTATACTTACCTTATTAATTAACCTTGTGATTTTTTTAGCTCACAATAAGTATCCAAAAATTATGAAAAATTTACAGTAGATTCTATGCTTGACTGGTAGTCTCCTGTAATTTTTGTGGAATTTATTGATGAACAGAACTGCATGTGAATTTTAATGGGCCTAGAAATGAATAAAGAAAATTATGAATTGTTGTATATATAGGTTGAATAGAATAAGTTGGGTTTGGTGTATCTTTGAAGCATCATGTGGGTTGCTGGTTGCCTTTGAAAAATAATTATAGAGGAAAATGCACTAGATGTTTGATCCAATTGCTTACTCTTGGATGATGTTGACTACCTTGTAAAGAGCATGACCAATTAAATCACCTACGCATCATGTCATGACTCCTTGGTACCTTCTCATACAAGCATCCACTCGGGCATCTCGCACTCCACTCATGAGCACACATGCATCATACAGGCTCGCAGGAGAACGAGGTGGGACCCGAGGAACCAGAGGAGATCCAGGAGCAGGAACCTCCGGAAGCACAGGAATCCGGAGAGGAACTGCAGGAGTGTCCGGATCACCGACCTAGCACGTTTGAGAAAGGCAAGCCCCGGAGCATTCTAAGTCTCCCTATTCTCGCTAACTTACAAGATATACTATGCTTGTTCTACTATATTGCATTTAAGTGATAGGAGTTGTGTGATACCGTTGCTGCATATGTACTCCTTGTTATCCCTACTTGTTTATCTACCTTGTCCTATGTAGATAGGCGCGGAGTCTATGCTTAGCTTGCTTAGCCCGGTAGAAGTCAGGTGATTTCCTGTCACCTGCGAGATATTGGTGGATACCTGCTTGTTTAAGCAGTGGTTGCTTGGGGAAAAGAATAACCAAGTGTGGAATGTAATTGGAGACCGGGCAGGGTCTTACGGTGGGTTGACCATAGTGCCCCTGCCTGCGTCGATTAAGGACCGATCGTTGACGGCCCTCTTGTCATGTTGAACGCATGCCCCACATTTAGCTGGAAGGATAAGTCGTTCCGACCGCGAAGCCTGAGCACTATCCGGGCCGGGAATCGGCCTGATGTACGCGCTGTATTGGTGATGGTTGAGGAGAACAACGAGGGCGCGGCGCGCAACCTTGGTATACCTTGGATACCTCGGTCGCCAGAACGGTCCTCGGGTACGGGCGGTGCCTGTCGAACCCACGATTTGGTCCTGGATAGTGCAATACGGTGATCTGTAGCTCACTTGATCAGTGAGTGTGGTTTGTGTGGGGAATAAACTCGCCAGCTGGTTAAAAATCGATTCGAATCGCCATCGCTCCTGGATAGTGAGCACTTGACATGAGCTTCGTCCTCGTAGTAAGGACTATGGAGCACTTGGGTTATGCTGATAAATGGTTTAAGAAATGCTATGATGAGGTACTATCGTAGTCTTATACTTGCTTGTAATAGTGCAGGTGCAAACCTAGATGATAGGTAATGATACTTTCAACTTGAGCAAATTAAAAGAAGAAAGACTTATGTAGGTTATGATAGTAAAATCCTGCGGTTTTGCAAAATGGTTGTCAGCTACCCCACTATATAGCCTTCATGATCCTTGATGAGTCTTTATTTTAAGTTTATGACGGGTAAGTCTATTCTCGTACTCAGGGTTCTACTCCCATGTTGTTTTACAGATGGTCAAATGTACTATGGTTATTGCATCCTCTGTCTGTACCCAGCTATGGGTGATGACTAGACCAAGGGCGATGGTCACTCCGTCTCTTCTTTTGCTTTTGTGGGGATGACCGAACTATGGCACTGTATCAGACTAAGCGTGTGTGTTGTATTTTCGAACTATGAAGCTTCCGCTACTTGAAGAACTTGGTTTGTAATAACTTTAAGAACTCCGATGTATTTTATGAATGTTGTAATCGGGATGTATTTGTGAATGGCAACCGCTAAACTTATTACGATCTTGGCTGTTGTGCGATATGTGGTTTGAAATCCTTCGAGATTTCACGGACTACCGGGATTATATGGGCTTAAGCGTGATGGTTTGACTATGCAAATGGTCACTGTTAGGCTTAATCTCTTATAATTTGGTCGGTTCTGTTACAGCTAGTATCGGAGCAAGGTTTAGCAAGTTAGTGATCATAAGTACGTTCTAAACAAAATCTAAACCGGTTTAATAAAAGATTTTATTAATTAATAATGATCAAGGTGTTAAACTAAGTTTTGGAAAACTATCTAGTGTGCCATGGTCATATCCTTTATGCCCAGTTAAGGACTTTAAGGTGGCTAGTTAAATACTAACTTGGGGGTTGATGCATCATATTTTTATTTCGTCGCTCATACGGCGTGCAATAGTATGAGTACCATTCATTTGAGTGGATAATGTTTGGATCCATTTTTCCTCTACGCCACGGAAAGTGGGAGCTGTGAGAGCATGATCGGATACACTGCCGGTCTAGGGGAGTGTTGTTAGGTACTGTGTCAAGCACACATGTTTTGGTGTGTCTTGGAAACCGTACCGCATGTTGGGAATTCTGTCCTGAGAGGCGATGCCGTCATTAGGGCGATGATATGGGTAGCAACACCTCACATGCATGGACGGGTGTCAGTGTATGTGGAGTGCATAGTTTTAAATTTTGTTTTGCACGATCATACTGTGGGTGGGCTGAAATGAGTTTTCTGCAGGTACACTAACCACGTTCTCGCTTAGAACGCTAGTTACGTTATGAGAGAACGTTGTGTGCCACCGCATATACCGCTTAGTGTTAACCTTTGTTTATAAGTTTGTGAGATCGTAAGTTCGTGCATGCATCATGTTCATGTCATATCATTGCTTACTTTCCTCCTTAATTTAATCTGTCTCAATTCTAAATAAAATAATTAAAGGTAATCCTCGCTCTTACCCACGGTATTCCATTTGCAGCAGATGGCACGCACTAGGCTCACCGCTCGCAAGTCCACTGGTGGGCGGGCCCCTAGCCATCCGTTGGCAGCTAGGAGCTCGCGACATAAGAGCAAGTTCCTGGAGGAGTTTGGGATGCCCACTTTGCTTTGGAGGGTGCTCAGTTCGATGGGGTATCCCAAAGGAAGGGAGCCTCGCTACTATTGGGATAAGGAGCCGCTTGGTGACGAGACCCTGGTGGGGATCGAGGCAGTTGTCCCTACCAGTGGAGGAGACCCTGCTTGGGGCGGCTGGGTGTACGAGTCTCGAGGTGTCACGCCTTTCCACGGTGCCAGCAGGGCAGCTTTCGCAGTTCTGAGGGACCTCATGGAGAGGTTTCCACAGGAGCTGGCCCACGCCTTCGCTGGGGTGTTTCCCCGGGGTGACCCCTACACTTCAGTGTGGGATCAGTCCGAGGTGAATGCTCTAGAGAGGAGTGCGGATGAGGACCAGCACAGTGACGGTGCAGCTATGAGTGCCATGTACGCTCTGATGAAGACCTATGGAGGCCTGGAGCGTTGTTTGGGTCGCTTATCCGGGTCTCTTCTCACCGTCCAGGATGAGAAGCGTCAGTTGCAGCGTGAGTTCGACTCTGAGGTTGAGAGGCTACAGGCAGAGTTGGCCCGTGTGACCAGAGAGAGAGACCAGGCAGTCCAGAAGAACAGTGAGCTGAGTCAGGACCTGCTTGCAGTACGGGAGCAGAAGGACAGGGTGACTACTGCTCACAGAAACTGCGAGCGCATGCTAGTCCATGTGCTTGGACAGAGGAATGAAGCCTGGCACGAGGAGGACACTTTGAGGGCCCGACAGCTAGAGCTAGAGCAGCAGCTAGCTAATGCGGAGGAGTACAATGAGAACTTGCATGAGGAGATCCACCAGCTGCATAACCAGCTCCACCCTCACCACCTGCCTGGAGCAGCTGAGCTAGACTCTGAAGACGAGATGGATGCGGATCCCGCGATAGGAGCAGCTTCTAGTGGAGATGAGGATGAGGATGGCTCCGGCATGGACAGTGATCATAGCGACTAGATGCTAGGGCTCTAGAGCTAGTCCTTCTTCTTTTGTGTTGTATGTTGCATGGCATGTCGTGTACTTTTGGATCTGGGCTATGTAAGACTTATGAGTTATGCTGAAAGTCCAGTGTATGTATGCTGGCAAGTTGGGTGTACGCGAACCTTGTTGCGTGAGCGTTAAGCAATCTGTTAGTGGTGTTGTGCGTAGATGATGAATTGTTGTGCCTCTGTTTATTGTGCGAATTTATTCCCTCAGTAAATCCAGTACGGCATGATTTTACACATTTCTACCGTTGATGGCAACTCCTAACGATTGCTTATCATTGACGTATGCAGATGGTGCAAACACGTGGCGGGGGTAACAACAATCCGGGTCTTGGAGCAGGTACATCCGGAGGTGGGGCTCAACGGAATGAGGACCGAGCACCAACACCGCCACCACCACCGCCTCCTCCGTACACTGCGGACGTGTTTTTCGCGCAGTTTCTGGGGAGCCAACGCAACATGGAACAGATGCAACGCAACATGGAAGAGGCTCTGCGCAACATAGCTGATAACACCCGTCGTGGGGACAATCAGGGTGGCCGCGAAGTCAATCAGTACAGTTCGTTCAAGGACTTCATGGATACCAAGCCACCAATCTTCAAAGAGGCTTTGGAACCGCTTGAGGCAGATGAGTGGATCAACACTATGGAGCAGAAGTTTCGTCTTCTCCGAATGACAGAAGAACTTAAGGCCGAGTATGCGGCACATCAGTTGCAAGGACCCGCTGGGATTTGGTGGTCCCATCACCGTACCACCTACCCAGAGGGGACCCCGATTACCTGGAACCGCTTCACCACCGCTTTGCAGGGAAATTACATTCCTCCGGGTGTGGTTGAAATGAAGGTCGGAGAGTTCATGAGGCTGTCCCAGGGGACGAAATCTGTGAAGGAGTATCTACACGCTTTCAACAATCTCGCTCGCTATGCCCCTGAGTTTGTAAACATGGAGGCCAAGAAGATTGCTAGTTTCCAGAGAGGCTTGAATCCAAAGATGCTGAAGACCATGGGTACAGGGGCCAGGGCTACCTTCAATGCTTACATCAGTGACTGTCTCACCCAGGAGAACAACAACTACTACTACAGTGCGTCCAAGTCACGTAAGAGGGCTTTTGAAGCCGGATCATCCCAGTCTAGGGCACCAGTGGCAGGGCGACAGCAGTATCGTCCTCCTGCCCCAGGTGCTAGGTTCCGACCGCCGCAGAGAAGGAACACCGGGCATCCAACACAGCAGAAGTCGTACAAGGTGGCGATAGCCCCTGCCAAGCCAAAGGCAATTCAAGCTGCAGCACCTGCCGTCAACAATGCGCCCAAGGGTCCGTGCTATAACTGCCACAAGATGGGGCACTTTGCTAAGGAATGTCCCTACCCCAAGAGGCAGCAGCCAACCTATCCAGCCCGTGTGCACCATACCTCGATCGAGGAGATCCCGGAAGGAGAACCGGTAACAACTGGTATGTTTTCTGTCAACCAACATCTCGCAGTTGTTTTGTTTGATTCTGGATCATCGCATTCATTCATGAGCCAAGCATTTGCACAAAAGCATGACCAGCCAGTTACTGAGTTAGGTTATGGCTATCGCATCAGCTCAGCCGGGGCCGATGTGTTGACTAATAAAACAGTAACAGGAGTTACTTTGGATATCAGTGGCCGGAGGTTTCGCGTAAACCTTGTGGTCATGCCAGGGCTAGTTTTGGATGTCATCATTGGAATGAACAAGATGACTAACTGGGGCGCGGTTATAGATGCCGGGAATAGAACTCTTTCCCTCAGAGACCCGCGAGGGAAGGGTGTGCTTCAAGTCAAGCTACCCCAACGGTTGGACTTCGCCAGTCTTTCGTGTGCAGTACAGGTAGTTCCACTAGAACACATACCCGTGGTATGTGAGTTCCCTGATGTTTTTCCCGAGGAATTACCAGGACATCCCCCAGATAGGGAAGTAGAGTTTGCAATTGAGTTGATACCGGGTACAGCACCAATATCTAGAAGGCCGTACCGGATGCCACCAAACGAACTCGCTGAGTTGAAGAATCAACTAAAAGAGTTACTGGATAAAGGGTTCATCCGGCCAAGCTCGTCGGAATGGGGTTGTCCAGCGTTGTTTGTGAAAAAGAAGGATCAATCGTTGCGCATGTGCGTGGACTATCGTCCACTCAGTGCAGTGACAATCAAGAATAAGTATCCGTTGCCAAGGATTGATATCCTGTTTGATCAGTTGTCCAAGGCAAGAGTGTTTTCTAAGATAGATTTGAGGTCTGGGTATCACCAAATCAAGATTCGTCCACAAGATATCCCGAAGACTGCTTTTTCCACCAGATATGGGTTGTATGATTACCTTGTCATGTCCTTTGGATTGACAAATGCTCCTGCATACTTTATGTATCTGATGAATTCAGTCTTTATGCCAGAATTGGATAAGTTTGTTGTGGTGTTTATCGATGATATTCTGGTTTATTCAGAAAGTGAGCAAGATCACGCCGAGCATCTGAGAATCGTGCTAACATGATTACGAGAGCATCAGTTATATGCCAAGTTCAGCAAGTGTGAGTTCTGGTTGAAGAAAGTCCCTTTCCTAGGGCACATTCTGTCTGAAGAAGGGATTGTTGTGGATCCGTCAAAAGTGCAGGAAGTCATGGACTGGAAGGCACCAACTTCTGTCTCGGAAGTTAGAAGTTTTCTTGGTCTGGCCGGGTATTATCGTCGTTTCATACCTGACTTCTCCAAGATTGCTAAGCCAATGACAAGTTTGCTACAAAAGGATCATAAGTTTGTCTCGACGGAGGGGTGTGAGTTAGCCTTCCGCACCTTGCGAAAGTTGCTAACCACTGCTCCCGTTCTGGCACAACCTAATATAGAAAAGCCTTTTGATGTGTTCTGTGACGCATCGAAGAGTGGCCTGGGGTGTGTGTTGATGCAAGATGGCAGGGTGATAGCTTATGCTTCTCGACAGTTGAGAAAGCACGAAGTCAACTACCCAACTCACGACCTCGAGTTAGCAGCAGTGGTACACGCCTTGAAGATTTGGAGACACTATCTGCTGGGGAATAAGTGTCACATTTATACCGATCATAAGAGTTTGAAGTACATCTTCACTCAGTCTGAGCTAAATATGAGGCAACGACGGTGGTTAGAGCTAATCAAGGACTATGATATGGAAGTTCACTATCATCCAGGCAAGGCTAATGTAGTAGCAGATGCGTTGAGTCGTAAACCGCACTATCAGGTGGTTCAACCGTTGTTTGAAGATGGGTTCAATCTCATGCATCCAGAGGTCTTATGTCACATACAACTCAGTTGTTCACTCGAGAGTCAAGTCATTGAAGGACAGAAAACAGACAAGGGTATTTTCCACATCAAGGAGAAGATCAAAGATGACCCAAAGACTCAATTTCGAGTTGATGAAAAAGGGGTACTATGGTTTCAACATCGGTTAGTAGTCCCGAAGGATCGGGAATTGAAGAATCGCATCATGGATGAAGCCCATCTCTCTAAGCTTTCCATTCATCCTGGCAGCAGTAAAATGTATCAGGACCTGAGACCCCACTTTTGGTGGACCAAGATGAAGAAAGAGATAGCTGCGTATGTAGCCCGTTGTGACACGTGTTGCAGAGTTAAGGCCATCCATATGAAGCCTGCAGGTCTGTTGCAACCGTTATCAGTTCCAGAATGGAAATGGGAAGAGGTCAGTATGGACTTTATCACAGGTTTACCGACTACGAGGAAGGGGAATGACTCGATTTGGGTAATCGTAGATCGATTAACCAAATCGGCTCATTTCATTCCAGTTAAGAACACATACAGACCTCCCGAGTATGCCGATATATATATGGCCGAGATTGTCAAGTTGCATGGTATTCCCAAGACCATCATATCAGATAGAGGACCACAGTTCACCGCTCACTTTTGGGAGCGGATGCATAAGAATTTGGGGACCAGTCTGATAAGAAGCACGGCGTATCATCCCCAGACTTCAGGCCAAACGGAGAGGCTAAATCAAGTGTTAGAAGATATGCTGAGGGCCTGTGTGCTATCGTCCAAGGGATCATGGGAATCATGGTTACCTCTGGCTGAATTCTCCTACAATAACAGTTATCAAGAGAGCATCAAGATGGCCCCGTTCGAAGCTTTGTATGGTCGGAGGTGTAGAACTCTGTTAAACTGGGTTGAACCTGGTGAGAGAAGATACTATGGTATCGACTTCGTGAATGAGGCCGAGAAGAAGGTGCAAATCATACAGCAGCATATGCAAGCAGCACAATCACGACAAAAGAGTTATGCTGATAAGAGAAGAAGGCCACTTGAATTCAAAGTAGGTGACTATGTGTACCTCAAGGTTACGCCAATGAAGAAAGTTCAGCGTTTCCGAGTTCGAAGCAAGCTTGCGCCCAGGTATGTGGGACCGTACCAAATACTGGAGAGAAAAGGCCCCGTGGCCTACAAGATTCAGTTACCTGAAGAGTTGAGCTCGATCTTTCCGGTCTTCCATGTGTCGCAACTGCGGAAATGTTTGAAGGTACCTGAGCAAAGAATTGAACCTCGAGGGATCAAAATAAAAGCAGATTTGGAGTATAAGGAGCAACCAGTGGGAATTGTGGATACCAAGGAACGGGTAACCCAAAACAGAATTGTCAGAACTTATAAGGTGGTGTGGAGTCATCATGACGATAGGGATGCCACCTGGGAAATAGAGGATTACTTGAAAACAGTTTATCCAAAATTTCATAAGAAATGGTTAGTAACCCAAAATCTCGGGACGAGATTTCCCTAAGGGGGGAAGGGCTGTAACACCCTAGGTGTTAAGCTTGCACTTAGCCTTATCAAAGCAATGCATAAGCATTCTCATCAAGCATAGCATCATGAGCATGTCATTCATCCCAAAACATGATTTTATGTGCTTTATTTCATGTGTTCTAAATATGTTAAAAATATGATGCTTGCTTCTAAAAATGTGAAATATTCAAACTAGGTGGATTTATGTGTAAGAAGAATTAAGAATATTTTTGTGCAATTTTTGGAGCTATAGAATTTATACAAAAATTCCCAAATTGAATTTATTTGAAAACCTAGAACTAAGTTTTAATTTGCAATTCAAATTCTAGTTGGAATTTGGTCTTGCTTATTAAAGCAAAGTTGTAGAGTTTTTGTTTTGGAACAACTTTGTTTTTGGGAGCAAGAGGTGAAAATGATTTTAAATTGGTCCAAATGAATTTAGAAAGAATTTGGAGAAAAAGAATTCAAAAAAAAAGAAAAGGGGCAGGCGTTGCCGGGCCAACCCCGCCTCCCTTTCGGCCCAGCGAGCGGCCCGGCTGCTCCCCCTCTCCCCCTCTCTCCCGCGCGCGGACGCGCCTCGCTCCACCCTGATGTGAACCCACTAGGGTTTTCGCCTGATCTTTCGATGAGAGGCGCTGGATAACTCGATTAGTGAATGGAGATGACGTTCACGGCCCGACTACAGCCCTCAAGACTGCGCCTTAGCAACCGATACACTGCCTCCAATGGCTGTCACGATCTTGTGGAGCGCAACACCCGGCCACTAGGGCACTCGTCCTGCAAGCAATCGAAGAACCAGCAAGAACAAGTAGAACAAGTACTAAATTACCAGATGTAAATGAAGGTTTCAAACTCAATCTCTAATGAAGTGGGGTTTCGAAAACAAGAAGACGGGCGGCTGGATCAGCACGCGCGTTTACAAGCAAGTAGCGAAGGCTAAACTTTATCTAATCAAAACCCAGTTGTTCATGGCGGCTCTAGATGTAAATAAATAGAGGGGAGGACGACCAAAGGGGTGCTAGAGTCGTCCTCCAACCCTAGGACGCGTCCCTAATGGACTCAACTTGATACATGGGCTATTGGTCCAAAATAGGGTGACGCAGCACCAAAACAGAAAAAGGTGTCGGCACGAAAACAAGGACTGCGCCCGACTCATAAGCCGCATAGATACGTGGTTGGACCCATTGGAAAGTAGACTTCATGAGCTTTCCAACAAGTATAGGAACGTCCCAGTTGGAGTCCATATGACGCCGTGGTGATCCATACAAGTTAGAGTTATTTTCCAGTCCGAATCCAACTCCCAAAACGTGTTGGGTTTGGACTCTTTGTTTCCTTGCTTTAGAAACGACGTGGTAACTTGACAGAGGATGTTGTGGAGGCTTGAACCTGATCTCCAATCACCTTTGTTAAGTTATCACTCTTCCCATATGCAATCAGCCCTTGAAGTTGGTGTTGCCTCAAATTCTGAATGCAGTTGAACCTTCCCTTGCTGATCTTGTCCATTATTCCTGAGCAACACCAAAGTGCACGTGTCTCCATTGTCTAAATATAATTGACAAGAGTTTAAAGCTGAACTTACTTGAAGGTTGAGTTGACGGGCACGAGCACGAGTAAGAGGACCAGCTATAGGTTGTGTCGGAGAGGATGTAGGATATGTATCGCTGGTGGATGTAGGATATGTATCGCTGGTGGATGTAGGATATGTATCGCTAGTGTTGATGTCCTCATCATCCTCCCTTTCTTGCATTTGAGTCGTCCTCGACTCAAGCTCATCTTCCTCACCCAAATAAGGCTTCAAATCTGCAATGTTAAATGTGGGACTAACCCCAAAATCTGCAGGAAGATCAAGCTTATATGCATTCTCATTAATTCGTTGCAGCACTTTAAAAGGACCATCAGCTCTAGGCATCAATTTGGATTTTCTCAGTTCTGGAAATCTATCTTTTTGCAAATGCAACCAAACCAAATCCCCAGGTTCCAGAATCAATTGCTTTCTACCTTTATCTCCCAATTTCATACGAATCTGGTGGTACCCACTACGTAAATCAACTTTTGAAAACACAACAGCACCACTCAGTTCATCTAGCATATCATCTAATCGTGGAATAGGGTGTCGATATCGAATGGTGATATTATTAATAGCTCTACAATCAACACACATATGCCATGTTCCATCTTTCTTAGGCACTAAAATTACTGGAACAACACAAGGACTAAGAGATTCTCGGACATAACCTTTGTCTAGTAGTTCTTGCACTTGTCGCTGAATTTCCTTTGTTTCCTCCGGGTTTGTCCTGTATGGTGCACGATTTGGCAAAACTGATCCAGGAATAAGATCAATTTGGTGCTCAATCCCGCGTAGTGGAGGCAGCCCCGCTGGTACATCACTTGGAAACACATCAGAATACTCCTGCAAAACGTTAGCAACAGCAGGGGGCAAAGAACATTGCATATCCTCAACTGAAATCAAAGCATCCTTGCATATCAAAGCATAAGCAACAGAAGTGGATGCATTGAACTCATTAATATCTGATTTGGTAGCTATCATACAACGTCCTTTCAGTTTTATCTCATCTTTGTTACCAATTACAGATTTATCATTTTTATTGCTCTTGCTCTTTGCTTTAGTAGCCCTAGCAACATCAGTTTGCATAATAGTTTCAGGGGACATAGGATGCAACACAATTTTGCGATCATGGTATAGAAAAGAATACTGATTTGATCTACCATGATGCATAGAATCTCTATCAAATTGCCAAGGTCTACCTAGCAGTATGTTACAAGCTTGCATAGGCACAACATCACATTCAACAATATCTTTGTAGGATCCGATGGAAAAATTAATTCTCACAAGTCTAGTTACCTTTGCCTTACCACTATTGTTCAGCCATTGGATGTAGTAGGGATGCGGGTGTGGTTTGGTGTTGAGGGCAAGCTTCTGCACCATATCGCTGCTTGCCAAGTTGTTGCAGCTACCTCCATCAATGATCATGTGACAAGAACGCTCTTTGATGACACACTTTGTTTGGAATAAAATGTGTCGCTGATTTTGTTCCGCCATCTCCATTTGTGCACTAAGCACTCGCTGCACGATCAAGCTCTCATAGTGGTCCGCTTCACCTGCATTAATATGTTCTTCTATTTGATCTTCATTACCTGCATGGTCAGTCGTAAGCAGTGCAAGTGTATCCTCATCAAAATCACTAGCAGATGAGTACTCACCATCATCCCTGACAATCATAACTCGCTTGTTTGGACAGTCACGCATCATGTGCCCATATCCCTTGCACCGGTGACATTGTATGTTGCTTGTTCTACCCGTCGATGCCACAGATGAAGTACTCGCAGCAGGCTTTTGCATCGTCTTCGCAACTGAATTGGTGGGGGCAGCTCGAGTCTTGTCACTAGATGATGGAGTAGAAATACGTGTAGATGGAGTTGAAGCCACGCGTTGCTGCCATGAATTAGCCTTCCCTGCAGAAATATTACTCCTTGCGCTAGCACGTTGTCCCTGCACTTCCCTTTCAGCTTTACAAGCAAGATGAAACAAACGGGTTACCTTAGTATAATCTTTATAAGCAAGAATGTCCTGGATTTCACGATTTAACCCGCCCAAAAATCTAGCCATAGCAGGTTCTTCTTCCTCCTCTAAATTACATCGCAGCATACCCATTTGTAATTCCTGATAATATTCTTCTACACTTTTAGCACCTTGTCTCAATTGCTGCAACTTATTAATCATGTCACGTGCATAGTAAGAAGGAACAAATCTAGCTCTCATGGCCCTTTTCAGCGCATCCCAAGTTCTAGGTAAGTTATTAGAATTTTTCTTTCCATATTCTATCCACCAAACAGAAGCAAAATCTGTAAACTCACTAGTAGCAGCCCTAACACGTGTATCCTCAGGGAATTCATGACATGTAAACTTTTGGTCAACAGCAATCTCCCAAGTAATGTATGCATCAGGGTCATATTTACCATCAAAAGGAGGTATTTTAAATTTAATCTTACTGAAAGCATCATTATTATTGTGTACCTCGCGTCGGTGGTGGCCACCCATACCTCTACGGGTGTGACGTAGGTGACGTCGATGATGAGTGTCTTGATCATCTCGTTCCGTATCAACAGTGTAATCATCATCATAATTGCCATCCACTCGGTCTTCCTCCTTGTTTTCTTCCTTATGCTTCTCTTTGTCCATTGTGTGGAAAGCATCAAATCGCCTTAGGAGAGCAGCAAGGCTTTTGTCCACACTAGCAACGGATTCCTCCAAACTTGTGAGCTTGTTGTTTGTGGCAATCTGCGTAGCCTCCAACTGTCCCAGCTTTTCATTTGTCACCTGCAAGTCGTTATCAAGTCCCTCTGTGTGCAGCTTCACTTTCCTTTCAAAATGTTGTATGATGCCCTTAGTGCGAGGTGTAAGTGGTGTTTCGTTACCATCATCTGCCCCTGGCATAGTTCAAAGACAAAGACAACAAAAAGGCAAGTGAAGAAATAAAAGCCCTACAACTACTAGGATGTAGCTACAGCAAGTCGCTCACACTCAACCTGTAACACAAGTTCTTACCAATTCTTACCTTGCTTGACAGGAGGGGTCGTCTGCCAACAAGTGTACAACAATGGACGAAGTGTATCGGTGCTGCAGCACAAGACCTGTCAAGCTGTAGAGTATGTGGAGCTATAGGTGGGCTGAAACAAGGAACGAACTAGCACCACGTTAGTTATAAAAGCGAGCTGAATAAACGCTCAACGGTGGTACTGTGCTGGTCCTAGCCTAGACCGTGCTAGAGACGCGAGCCTGGACACAAAGGGAAAACACAGCACACCACTAGAAACAAAATGAGCAGCCCTACTGGAAACAAAAAGAACAACAATACCCTTCTTTTGATTTTTTTTCTTTTTTCTTTCTTTCTTTCTTTTTTTTCTTTATTTTTTTTCTTTCTCTTTTCTTTTTTTGGGAACCTCAAAACCTGATTATATAAACGAAATAGTACAAAATATCACTTCACCACTCTCACCCTCTCACTAGAGTAAGGCTGAACCTCAAAATTCAATATATCTAGCACAAGTATGAAGTGCTATCTTTCCTTTTGGATCACGTTGATGGAAACGCAGAATAGACAAACAAGTGGCTGCACCTATTATCAAGATCTACTCAAATTCCAACCCACAATAGATTGGACGCAGTTGTGACTAGATGGTGACAAGAACTCAAAACTCTAAAGGACTAAACTAAAACCAGCACTGGACACGACCGAAGCAAACACTCATTCAACCAGCCCTAACTAAGTAGTACTAGCCACGGCACAAAGGATTTATAGGATTATGGAAAACAAATCTGCTATATTTTTTGTCTTTTTTTGGACTATAGGAAAAACAAACACGAAGAATTGGAAATCTCTCACCGATAAACCTTGCTCTGATTACCAACTGATGTGAACCCACTAGGGTTTTCGCCTGATCTTTCGATGAGAGGCGCTGGATAACTCGATTAGTGAATGGAGATGACGTTCACGGCCCGACTACAGCCCTCAAGACTGCGCCATAGCAACCGATACACCGCCTCCAATGGCTGTCACGATCTTGTGGAGCGCAACACCCGGCCACTAGGGCACTCGTCCTGCAAGCAATCGAAGAACCAGCAAGAACAAGTAGAACAAGTACTAAATTACCAGATGTAAATGAAGGTTTCAAACTCAATCTCTAATGAAGTGGGGTTTCGAAAACAAGAAGACGGGCGGCTGGATCAGCACGCGCGTTTACAAGCAAGTAGCGAAGGCTAAACTTTATCTAATCAAAACCCAGTTGTTCATGGTGGCTCTAGATGTAAATAAATAAAGGGGAGGACGACCAAAGGGGTGCTAGAGTCGTCCTCCAACCCTAGGACGCGTCCCTAATGGACTCAACTTGATACATGGGCCATTGGTCCAAAATAGGGTGACACAGCACCAAAACAGAAAAAGGTGTCGGCACGAAAACAAGGACTGCGCCCGACTCATAAGCCGCATAGATATGTGGTTGGACCCATTGGAAAGTAGACTTCACGAGCTTTCCAACAAGTATAGGAACGTCCCAGTTGGAGTCTATATGACGCCGTGGTGATCCATACAAGTTAGAGTTATTTTCCAGTCCGAATCCAACTCCCAAAACGTGTTGGGTTTGGACTCTTTGTTTCCTTGCTTTAGAAACGACGTGGTAACTTGACAGAGGATGTTGTGGAGGCTTGGACCTGATCTCCAATCACCTTTGTTAAGTTATCACTCTTCCCATATGCAATCAGCCCTTGAAGTTGGTGTTGCCTCAAATTCTGAATGCAGTTGAACCTTCCCTTGCTGATCTTGTCCATTATTCCTGAGCAACACCAAAGTGCACGTGTCTCCATTGTCTAAATATGATTGACAAGAGTTTAAAGCTGAACTTACTTGAAGGTTGAGTTGACGGGCACGAGCACGAGTAAGAGGACCAGCTATAGGTTGTGTCGGAGAGGATGTAGGATATGTATCGCTGGTGGATGTAGGATATGTATCGCTGGTGGATGTAGGATATGTATCGCTGGTGTTGATGTCCTCATCACACTCGACGCCGGCCACGTGGCGGCCGTACGCCGGCGTTGGACGCGCCGCGGCCGGCCTCCAACTCCCCCTGGTCGGGACGCCGGCTCAGGCTCCCAGGCCATTCGCCCGTTCTGTCCCCCCCCCCCGCGCCCTCCTTCTCCTTCCTCTATCCGCTCGCACCGCGCAGCAGCAGCAGCAGCGGCAGCTCCGCCCGCGCCATTGCCGCCGGTCGCAACAGAGCCCCAACCTCGACGCCAAGAGCACCAACGCACTCGCCGTCGCCGCGGTAAGCCCCTGCGCGCGCTCTACCGAGGTGAGAAGCAACCGTGCGCCGTGAATCGCTCGCCGGAGTTACCCCGAGCTCGCCGGAGTACTCCGCCGCGACGGATCTTGCGATATCCTGCCTAGTTTCGCTCGCTCTTTAGCGCGTTAGGTCCGTAGCTCGATGGGGAAGCTCAGAGGAGCTTTTGCGCGCGCTCTAACGCACCAGAGCGGCCTGGCCACGGCGAGCAGCACCGCCGTGCCGCCATGCATGCTCGTCGGAGGTGTTCCGGTCATCCTCCGGCCAATCCGAGGGTACCGCTGGGTGCGCCTCGCTGCGGAGAGCACGTTGGTGCTTACCCCGTGGCCGGAGACCTCACCGCCGGCGAGATCCGCTCGTCGGAGGTGAGCTCCCTCTCGGTCTCGCTGACTGGTGGGGTCAGTGGCCCACTGTCAGTCGCAGGGGGACCCCGGTGGGTGTAGATTTGGGTGTACTTAGCCTTTTTCGTCGGTATTCTTGAATAAATGTTTTCCAGAAATTGATTCAAAACTTGTAAAATTCATATCTTGAGTTCTACAGCTCCAAATTTGATGAAATAAATTTTGGTGTGCTCTATATTTCCAGATCTACAGCTTGATGTGATTGCATGTCATGTTTGAGTAACTTTTCTGTATGAATATATTTAATCCATGTTTTTGCTAAACTTGGAAAATGCATAGTAAATAAAATATGGTTCAGAAAAATGTGAAACTTGATTTGTTGGCTCTGCATGTATGTTTACTCACTGGGAAAACATTGCTATACATTATTTGGTGTATAAATGAATTTTTGGTAATTTAAATGCTTGCATGGCAGTGGTTTATAATTTTTAATAATTAATTGGATCATGCAATAAATCTTGAAAATTTTGTGGGTATTTCTTATGATATTAGACAAATTATAAAAATATAAAATCTGTTGTTTGACACTTATATCACAGTAGAGTGATTATACTTACCTTATTAATTAACCTTGTGATTTTTGTAGCTCACAATAAGTATCCAAAAATTATGAAAAATTTACAGTAGATTCTATGCTTGACTGGTAGTCTCCTGTAATTTTTGTGGAATTTATTGATGAACAGAACTGCATGTGAATTTTAATGGGCCTAGAAATGAATAAAGAAAATTATGAATTGTTGTATATATAGGTTGAATAGAATAAGTTGGGTTTGGTGTATCTTTGAAGCATCATGTGGGTTGCTGGTTGCCTTTGAAAAATAATTATAGAGGAAAATGCACTAGATGTTTGATCCAATTGCTTACTCTTGGATGATGTTGACTACCTTGTAAAGAGCATGACCAATTAAATCACCTACGCATCATGTCATGACTCCTTGGTACCTTCTCATACAAGCATCCACTCGGACATCTCGCACTCCACTCATGAGCACACATGCATCATACAGGCTCGCAGGAGAACGAGGTGGGACCCGAGGAACCAGAGGAGATCCAGGAGCAGGAACCTCCGGAAGCACAGGAATCCGGAGAGAAACTGCAGGAGTGTCCGGATCACCGACCCAGCACGTTTGAGAAAGGCAAGCCCCGAAGCATTATAAGTCTCTCTATTCTCGCTAACTTACAAGATATACTATGCATGTTCTACTATATTGCATTTAAGTGATAGGAGTTGTGTGATACCGTTGCTGCATATGTACTCCTTGTTATCCCTACTTGTTTATCTACCTTGTCCTATGTAGATAGGCGCGGAGTCTATGCTTAGCTTGCTTAGCCCGGTAGAAGTCGGGTGATTTCCTGTCACCTGCGAGATATAGGTGGATACCTGCTTGTTTAAGCAGTGGTTGCTTGGGGAAAAGAATAACCAAGTGTGGAATGTAATTGGAGACCGGGTAGGGTCTTATGGTGGGTTGACCATAGTGCCCCTGCCTGCGTCGATTAAGGACCGATCGTTGACGGCCCTCTTGTCATGTTGAACGCATGCCCCACATTTAGCTGGAAGGATAAGTCGTTCCGACCGCGAAGCCTGAGCACTATCCGGGCCGGGAATCGGCCCGATGTACGCGCTGTATTGGTGATGGTTGAGGAGAACGACGAGGGCGCGGCGCGCAACCTTGGTATACCTTGGATACCTCAGTCGCCGGAACGGTCCTCGGGTACGGGCGGTGCCTGTCGAACCCGCGATTTGGTCCTGGATAGTGCAATACGGTGATCTGTAGCTTACTTGATCAGTGAGTGTGGTTTGTGTGGGGAATAAACTCGCCAGCTGGTTAAAAATCGATTCGAATCGCCATCACTCCTGGATAGTGAGCACTTGACATGAGCTTCGTCCTCGTAGTAAGGACTATGGAACACTTGGGTTATGCTGATAAATGGTTTAAGAAATGCTATGATGAGGTACTATTGTAGCCTTATACTTGCTTGTAATAGTGCAGGTGCAAACCTAGATGATAGGTAATGATACTTTCAACTTGAGCAAATTAAAAGAAGAAAGACTTATGTAGGTTATGATAGTAAAATCCTGCGGTTTTGCAAAATGGTTGTCAGCTACCCCACTATATAGCCTTCATGATCCTTGATGAGTCTTTATTTTAAGTTTATGACGGGTAAGTCTAGCTGAGTACCTTCTCGTACTCAGGGTTTTACTCCTATGTTGTTTTGCAGATGGTCAAATGTACTATGGTTATTGCATCCTCTGTCTGTACCCAGCTATGGGTGATGACTAGACCAAGGGCGATGGTCACTCCGTCTCTTCTTTTGCTTTTGTGGGGATGACCAAACTATGGCACTGTATCAGACTAAGCATGTGTGTTGTATTTTCGAACTATGAAGCTTCCGCTACTTGAAGAACTTGGTTTGTAATAACTTTAAGAAAACTCCGATGTATTTTATGAATGTTGTAATCGGGATGTATTTGTGAATGGCAACCGCTAAACTTATTACGATCTTGGCTGTTGTGCGATATGTGGTTTGAAATCCTTCGAGATTTCACGGACTACCGGGATTATATGGGCTTAAGCGTGATGGTTTGACTATGCAAATGGTCACTGTTAGGCTTAATCTCTTATAATTTGGTCGGTTCTGTTACAATCCTCTTCTTGCTTGTCATACATCAAACCAAGCTTGAGATATTGATTTTCTTCCTTGAGTAGCTTGTTCTCATATGCAAGCTTCTTGTCTTGATCAAGTGACTCAATCATAATGGTCTTGTTCTTGGCTTGGTGTTGCAACTCTTTCTTGAGCATGACAATTTCATCCTTGAGCTTGATAGTGTCCTCATAGCTCTCGGCCACTACCACTTTCTTGCCCTTCCAATCAACACATTTGCTTGTGCTCTCCACAAGTAAGTCATCACAAGATGTGGCTACATCAAGCTTAGCAACATTGTTAGTAGCAACATGTGTTTCATCAATTGCAAGTTCATAAGCAATCTCAAGGTTGTCATAGTTTGCTTTTAGAGTTGTTAGTTCTTCTTTCATTGCTCTATATCTAGTGATAAGCTCATCATGAACACTCTCAAGTTTATCATGTTTTTCTTTGAGCTCTTTTAGTGAGAGTTTGAGCTCCTTGAGCTTAGTGGTCATGATCTCATTTTGGTCTCTAAGCTCATCACTAGACTTAAGCTTTGCTAGAAGTGTTTCATTTTCAAGTTCAAGTTTTTCATTTTCACTTCTAGATTTTCTTATGACTTTTGTGTACTTGTTAAGCAATTTTACAAGTTCATCATAAGAAGGTGATTCGTATTCACTATCACTTTCACTACTCTCATCCTCACTTTGTACCTTCCGGTCATCCTTAGCCATAAGACATTGGTGTGTAGAGGATGTAGATGGTGGTGAAGATGATGGTGAGGGAGCATCGATGGAATGGCGGCAACCTTCTCATCATCACTCTCATTGCCGGAGGAGTCACCACTTGAGCTTTCAATGTCGGTGAGCCAATCACCAACAATGTAGGCCTTGCCATTCTTCATCTTGTAGTGCTCCTTCTTCTTGCCACCTTTCTTCTTGTATTGCTTCTTCTCATTTTTGTCATCATCACTTGAGTCATCTTGCTCTTTGTTCTTCTTCTTGTATTTGTCCTTCTTGGGCTTTGGACATTGGTGAGCAAGATGGCCAAGCTCACCACAATTGTAGCAATCCATCTCAGAGATGGGCTTCCTCTTGCTACTTGTGAAGAACTTCTTTTTCTTGGAGTCAAAGTTGACTCCATTCTTGTTGAGCTTCTTCAACATCTTTGCAGTTCTTCTCACCATGAGGGCAATAGATGCATCATCATCACTTGAAGTTGATGACTCAACTTCAATCTTCTTGGCCTTGCCCTTGTGAGAAGCTTTGAGGGCCAAGTCCTTCTTCTCCTTCTTGGCCGATGAGGAGCCATCTTGGGGGTTCATGTGCATGTACATCTCATGAGCATTAATCTTCCCCAATATGGCGGTTGGTGTAGCGGTGGAAAGATCGCCTTGATGAAGCACCGTTACTATGTGCCCATATTTCTCAATGGGAAGCACACATAGTATCTTCCTTGCTACATCCGCCGCACTCATTTGAGTGAGCCCAAGTCCATTTAGCTCCTCTACAATGACATTCAAGCGAGAATACATTTCATTAGCATTTTCTTTAGGAAGCATCTCAAATGTATTAAGCTTGTTCATCACTAAGTGATAGCATTCCTCGCATTCACTCTTTGATCCCTCATGGAGCGCACAAAGTTCCTTCAAAGAGCATTGGCGGTTTTGTGGCTCCTAACGCGGTTGAACACCTCTTTGCAAAGGCCTCTAAAGATGTGGTATTTGGCCTTCGCATTCCACTTCTTGTTTTCTTGCTCTTGTGGAGTAAGAGCTGTGTCTTTTGCCAGAGGGGTAAACCATTCGGTCACGGCTTTTAGGCACTTTACATCGCATGCCTCAAGGTATGACTCCATCTGTATTTTCCAATACGGAAAGTCATCCCCATCGAACATGGGTGGCGGTCCATCCCGTTAGACATCTTTTCTCTAGGCGGTGAAGCCTAAATAGTGAGCACTAGGCTCTTATACCAATTGAAAGGATCAAGATGCCCAAGAGGGGGGTGAATTGGGCTTCTCTAAAAATTTAAGCAACCTATAAGCTCCAATTTCACCCCTTGTGCCTAGTGTGACCTAGAGAACTACCGGATAAAAGTTTTGCAACCTAGTTCCAATCCTATCCTAGCAAGACAATTCTAAGAATGTAAAAACACAAAGTAAATGCTAGAATGTAAAGGAGTAGTGGAAGAAAGTGCTCGGCGATGTTTTGCCGAGGTATCGGAGAGTCGCCACTCTCCACTAGTCCTCGTTGGAGCACCCGTGCAAGGGTCTTGCTCCCCCTTGATCCGCGCAAGGACCAAGTGCTCTCTACGGGTTGATTCTTCGACACTCCGTCGCGATGAATCGCCCAAAACCACTCACAAGCTTGGCACAAGCCACCCACAAGAACTCCGGGCGGTCTTCGTGCCTCCAATCACCACCGAACCGTCTAGGTGATGGCGATCACCAAGAGTAACAAGCAAAGAACTCTCACTTGACCCAAACAAGGCTCTAGAGAGTGGTGGATGCACACTTGACTCTTGGAACTCACTAGAGAAGGATTCTCTCAAGAAATCACTCAAATCTCAATCCTCTCTAGGCTCTTGCTACTCTCTTGCTCCACAACAAGTTTCTCTGATGTTCAAATGGGCAAGAGACCTCTCATGGACGAGGTGGAGGAGTATAAATACTACCCACGAAGTCCAAAGGTCAGCCAACCGTTTTCCACTGAAAACGGGGTCACCGGACGCACATTATGTTGCACCGGACGCACTGCACCGAGCGTCCGGTGCTCCATAACGGCTAACTGTACTTGCTTCTGACAGGTCACCGGACGCTAACTTCCAGCGTCCGGTGCACCGTCCGGTGCTCCGGGGAAACTTACATGCTCCCTGCGCATGGGACCGGACGCTACCCGGTGCGTCCGGTGCTAGCATCCGGTGCTTGGGCAGGTTTACAACCTCCCTGGGTATGGGACAGGACGCTGCCCGGTGAGTCTGGTGCCAGCGTCCGGTGCCTAACCCTAAGCACCGCACTGAGCCAACGGCTAAGGACCTCACCGGACGCACTCACAGCGCGTTCGGTGCAGCGTCCGGTGTCCCCTTGGGCACCCTAACTCCGTCGAAACGCGATCGCTCCAAAACAACGCTGGTTCCTCTCGATCTAAGGACTATCTCTGAGCTGCCTAGTGCTAGGTTTACCAAGTGTGCACCACACCTAAACCTAAAGCCTTGCCTAAGTCAAGCTACTAGATCAAAGCCCCTCTTAATAGTACGGTCAAAGGAAAATAAAGTCCTAAACTACTCTAAGTGCCCTTCTTCACCATATGGCATTTAGACCTAGTCTAGTCTTGACGATGTCCATCCATCCTTTGAAAACCGAAACAATTTCCACTATTAAGTAGGCATGTACGTCCCTGTCCATCGAGTACCTATTACCATGACCTTACCTATGACTTTGCCTCTGCAAAACACACGTTAGTCATAGTAAACAACAATGTCATTAATCACCGAAATCACTAGGGGCCTAGATGCTCTTTCAGATGCACTTGTTGGTACTCCTAGGTTAAGGGGCTCAAGTGGATGCTCGGTTCGGTCTGTTTGGAGATAGTGCTAATCTTGATGAAAGATAGGTGCACGGTTTGAATGGAACATACCAAATGCTTGGAAATCAATCTGGCACATGATGGAACTTCTAGATGACGTGTGTCATACAAAATCTTGCTTTGATCTGTTTGGAGACAGTGTTAGTTTCGGAGCAAGATAGGTGCAAGGTTTGCACATAATGCAGCATAGGCTAAGAAACCATTTTGGACGCACCCGATAGTACCCCTAGGTAAAAGGCTCAAGTGAAAGCTCGGTTTGGTCTATTTGGAGATAGTGCTAATCTTGATGTAAGATAGATGCACGGTCTGCATGGAACGTACCATTTTCTTAGAAAATGATTTGGACACACCCGATGGAACTCCTTGATGACGTGTGTCATTTGGAATCTCGCTTCGGTCCATTTGGAGACATTGTTAGTTTCAGTGCAAGATAGGTGCATAGTTTGCACATAATGCACCATAGTCTAAGAAACCATTTTGGACGCACTTGTTCGTGCTCCTAGGTGAAGGGGCTCAAGTGGATGATCAGTTTGGTCTGTTTGGAGATAGTGCTAATCTTGATGCAAGATAGATGCACGGTTTGCATAGAACATACTGTATGCTTAGAAATCAATTAGGACGCACCTGATAAAACTCCTTGATGATTTGTGTCATATGGAATCTTACTTCGGTTCGTTTAGAGATAGTGTTAGTTTTGGTAGAAGATATGTGCACGGTTTACGCCTAATGGACCATAGGCTAATGAACCATTTTAGACACACCCGATGGTACTCGTAGTTGAAGAGGCTCAAGTGGAGGCTCGATTTTGTCTGTTCAGATATGGTGCTAATCTTGATGCAAGATAGTTGCACAGTTTGCATGCAACGTACCATATGTTAAGAAATCAATTTGGACGCACCGAATGGAACTCCTAGATGACGTGTGTCATATGGAATCTCACTTCGATCTGTTTGGAGACAATGTTAGTTTCGGTGCAAGACAGGTGCATAGTTTGTGCGTAATGCACCATAGTCTAAGAAACCATTTTTGACACACATGTTTGTACTCCTAGATGAAGAGGCTCAAGTGCAAGCTCGGTTCGGTCTATTTGGTGATAGTGCTAATCTTGATGCAAGATAGGTGCATGATTTGCAAGGAACATACCATATGCTTAGAAATCAATTTGGACGCACCCAATGGAACTCCTAGATGACGTGTGTCATATGGAATCTTGCTTCGGTCCGTTTGTAGACATTGTAAGTTTTAGTACAAGATAGGTGCACAGTTTGCGCTTAATGCACTATAGTCTAAGAAACCATTTTGGACGCACTATTTGGTACTCTTGGATGAAGAGGCTCAAGTGGAAGCTTGGTTTGGACAGTTTGGAGATAGTGCAAATCCTTATGCAAGGTAGGTGCATAGTTTGCATGGAACATGCCATGTGCTTGGAAATCAATTTGGATGCACCCGATGGAACTCCTTGACGACGTGTGTCATATGGAATCTTTTTTCGGTCCATATAGAGAAATTGTTAGGTTCGGTGCAAGATAGGTGCACAGTTTGCACCTAATGCACCATTGTCTAAGAAACCATTTTGGACGCACTTGTTGGTACTCCTAGGTGAAGGGGCTCAAGTGGATGCTCGGTTCGGTCTCTTTGGAGATTGTGCTAATCTTGATGCAAGATAGGTGTACGGTTTGCATTGAACATACCAAATGCTTGGAAATCAATCTGGACGCACATGATGGAACTCCTAGATGACGTGTTTCATACAAAATCTTGCTTTGGTCTGTTTGGAGACAGTGTTAGTTTCGGTGCAAGATAGGTGCAAGGTTTGCACATAATGCAGCATAGGCTAAGAAACCATTTTGGACGCACCCGATGGTACTCCTAGGTAAAAGGCTCAAGTGAAAGCTCAATTTGATCTATTTGGAGATAGTGCTAATCTTGATGCAAGATAGATGCACGGTCTGCATGGAACGTACCTTATGCTTAGAAATTAATTTGGACACACCCGATAGAACTCCTTGATGACGTGTGTCATATGGAATCTTGCTTTGGTGTGCTTAGATATAGTATTAGTTTCGGTGCAAGATTTGTGCACGGTTAGCGCCTACTGCACCAAAGTCTAAGAAACCATTTTGGAAGCACCTGTTGGTACTCCTAGGTGAAGAGGCTCAAGTGGAGGCTCGGTTCGGTCTATTTAGAGATAGTCTTGATGCAAGATAGGTGCACGATTTGCATGGAACATACCATATGCTTCGAGATCAATTTGGATGGACCCGATGGAACTCCTTGATGACGTGTGTCATTTGGAATCTCGCTTCGGTCCATTTGGAGACATTGTTAGTTTCGGTGCAAGATAGGTGCACAGTTTGCACCTAATGCACCATAGTCTAAGAAACGATTTTGGACGCACTTGTTGGTACTCCTAGGTGAACGGGCTCAAGTGGATGCTTGGTTCGGTTTGTTTGGAGATAGTGCTAATCTTGATGCAAGATAGATGCATGGTTTGCATGGAACATACGATATGCTTAGAAATCAATTAGGACGCACCTGATATAACTCCTTGATGATTTGTGTCATATGGAATCTTGCTTCGGTTCGTTTAGAGATAGTGTTAGTTTTGGTAGAAGATATGTGCACGGTTTGCACCTAATGCACCATAGGGTAAGAAACCATTTTAAACGCACCCGATGGTACTCGTAGTTGAAGAGGCTCAACTGGAGGCTCGATTTGGTCTGTTCGGATATAGTGCTAATCTTGATGCAAAATAGTTGCACAGTTTGCATGCAACGTACCATATGTTAAGAAATCAATTTGGACGCACCCAATGGAACTCCTAGATGACGTGTGTCATATGGAATCTCGCTTCGATCTGTTTGGAGACAATGTTAGTTTCGGTGCAAGATAGGTGCATAGTTTGTGCGTAATGCACCATAGTTTAAGAAACCATTTTTGACACGCCTGTTTGTACTCCTAGATGAAGAGGCTCAAGTGGCTGGTTCGGTCTATTTGGTGATAGTGCTAAAATTGATGCAAGATAGGTGCACGGTTTGCATGGAACATATCATATGCTTGGAAATCAATTTGGATGCACCCGATGGAACTCCTTGATGACGTGTGTTATATGGAATCTCACTTTGGTCTGTTTAGAAATAGTGTTAGTTTCGGTGCAAAATATGTGCATGGTTTGTGCCTAATGCACCATAGTCTAAGAAACCATTTTAGAAGCACCTGTTGGTACTTGGGTGAAGAGGCTCAAGTGGAAGCTCGGTTTGATCTGTTTGGAGATAGTGCTAATCTTGATGCAAGATAGGTGCATGATTTGCAAGGAACATACCATATGCTTAGAAATCAATTTGGACGCACCCAATGGAACTCCTTGATGACGTGTGTCATATGGAATCTTGCTTCGGTCCGTTTGTAGACATTGTAAGTTTTAGTACAAGATAGGTGCACCCGATGGTATCTATTTGGAGATAGTGCTAATCTTGATGCAAGATAGATGCACGGTCTGCATTGAACGTACCATATGCTTAGAAATTAATTTGGACACACCTGATACAACTCCTTGATGACGTGTGTCATATGGAATCTCGCTTTGGTGTGCTTAGAGATAGTATTAGTTTCGGTGCAAGATATGTGCACGGTTTGTGCCTAATGCACCAAAGTCTAAGAAACCATTTTGGAAGCACCTGTTAGTACTCCTAGGTGAAGAGGCTCAAGTGGAGGCTCGGTTCGGTCTGTTTTGAAATAGTGCTAGTCTTGATGCAAGATAGGTGCACGATTTGCATGGAACATACCATATGCTTCGAGATCAATTTGGATGCACCCGATGGAACTCCTTGATGACGTGTGTCATTTGGAATCTCGCTTCAGTCCATTTGGAGACATTGTTAGTTTCGATGCAAGATAGGTGCATAGTTTGCACCTAATGCACCATAGTCTAAGAAACCATTTTGGACGCACTTGTTGGTACTCCTAGGTGAAGGGGCTCAAGTGGATGCTCGATTCGGTCTGTTTGGAGATAGTGCTAATCTTGATGCAAGATAGATGCATGGTTTGCATGGAACATACGATATGCTTAGAAATCAATTAGGACGCACCTGATATAACTCCTTGATGATTTGTGTCATAAGGAATCTTGCTTCGGTTCGTTTAGAGACAGTGTTAGTTTTGGTAGAAGATATGTGCACGGTTTATGCCTAATGCACCATAGGCTAAGAAACCATTTTAGACGCACCCGACCGATGGTACTCGTAGTTGAAGAGGCTCAAGTGGAGGCTCGATTTGGTCAGTTCGGATATAGTGCTAATCTTGATGCAAGATAGTTGCACAGTTTGCATGCAACGTACCATATGTTAAGAAATCAATTTGGACGCACCTAATGGAACTCCTAGATGACGTGTGTCATATGGAATCTCGCTTCGGTCTGTTTGGAGACAATGTTAGTTTCGGTGCAAGATAGGTGCATAGTTTGTGCCTAATGTACCATAGTCTAAGAAACCAATTTTGACACACCTGTTTGTACTGCTAGATGAAGAGGCTCAAGTGGAAGCTCAGTTCGGTCTGTTTGGAGATAGTGCTAATCTTGATGCAAGATAGGTGCACGGTTTGCATGGAACACACCATATGCTTGGAAATCATTTTGGATGCACCTGATGGAAATCCTTGATGACATGTGTCATATAGAATCTCCCTTTGGTCTATTTAGAAATAGTGTTAGTTTCGGTGCAAGATATGTGCATGGTTTGCGCCTAATGCACCATAGTCTAAGAAACCATTTTGGAATTACCTGTTGGTACTTCGGTGAAGAGGCTCAAGTGGAAGCTTGGTTTGATATGTTTGGAGATAGTGCTAATCTTCATGCAAGATAGGTGCTTGATTTGCAAGGAACATACTATGTGCTTAGAAATCAATTTGGATGCACCCAATGGAACTCCTAGATGACGTGTGTCATGTGGAATCTTGCTTCGGTCCGTTTGTAGACATTGTAAGTTTTAGTGCAAGATAGGTGCACAGTTTGCGCCTAATGCACCATAGTCTAAGAAATCATTTTGGATGCACTATTTGGTACTCTTGGGTGAAGAGGCTCAAGTGGCAGCTTCGTTCGGTCAGTTTGGAGATAGTGCTAATCCTTATGCAAGGTAGGTGCATGGTTTGCATGGCACATACCATACGCATGGAAATCAATTTGGATGCACCCAATGGAACTCCTTGACGACGTGTGTCATATGGAATCTTGCTTCAGTCCATTTGGAGACATTGTTAGTTTCGGTGCAAGATAGGTGCATAGTTTGCACCTAATGCACCATAGTCTAAGAAACCATTTTGGACGCACTTGTTGGTACTCCTAGCTGAAGGGGCTCAAGTGGATGCTCGATTCGATTTGTTTGGAGATAGTGCTAATCTTGAGGCAAGATAGGTGCACGGTTTACATGGAACGTACCATATGCTTGGAAATCAATTTGAATGCACCCAATGGAACTCCTTGATGACGTGTGTCATATGGAATCTCACTTTGGTCTGTTTAGAAATAGTGTTAATTTCGGTGTAAGATATGTGCATGGTTTACGCCTAATGCACCAAAGTCTAAGAAACCATTTTGGAAGCACCTGTTGGTACTTCTGTGAAGAGGCTCAAGTGGAAGCTCAGTTTGATCTGTTTGGAGATAGTGCTAATCTTGATGCAAGATAGGTGCATGATTTGCAAGGAACATACCATATGCTTACAAATCAATTTGGACGCACCTAATGGAACTCCTAGATGACGTGTGTCATATGGAATCTTGCTTCGGTCCGTTTGTAGACATTGTAAGTTTTAGTGCAAGATAGGTGCACAGTTTGCGCCTAATGCACTATAGTCTAAGAAACCATTTTGGACGCACTATTTGGTACTCTTGGGTGAAGAGGCTCAAGTGGAAGCTTGGTTCGGTCAATTTGGAGGTAGTGCTAATCCTTATGCAAGGTAGGTGCATGGTTTGCATGAAACATACCATATGCTTGGAAATCAATTTGGATGCACCCGATGGAATTCCTTAACAACGTGTGTAAATCTCGCTTCGGTCCATTTGGAGACATTGTTAGTTTCGATGCAAGATATGTGCATAGTTTGCACCTAATGCACCATAGTCTAAGAAACCAATTTGGATGCACTTGTTGGTACTCCTAGGAGAAGGGCTCAAGTGGATGCTCGGTTCGCTCTGTTTGGAGATAGTGCTAATCTTGATGCAAGATAGGTGCACGGTTTGCATGGAACATACCATATGCTTGGAAATCAATTTGGATGCACCCGATGGAACTTTTTGATGACGTGTGTCATATGGAATCTTGCTTTGGTCTGTTTAGAAATAGTGTTAGTTTTGGTGCAATATATGTGCATGGTTTGTGCCTAATGCACCATAGTCTAAGAAACCATTTTGGAAGCACCTGTTGGTACTTCGGTGAAGAGGCTCAAGTGGAAGTTCGGTTTGATCTGTTTGGAGATAGTGCTAATCTTGATGCAAGATAGGTGCATAATTTGTAAGGAACATACAATATGCTTAGAAATCAATTTGGACGCACTCAATGGAACTCCTAGATGATGTGTGTCATATGGAATCTTGCTTCGGTGCATTTGTAGACATTATAAGTTTTAGTGCAAGATAGGTGCACAGTTTGCGCCTAATGCACTATAGTCTAAGAAACCATTTTTGATGAACTATTTGGTACTCTTGGGTGAAGAGGCTCAAGCGGAAGCTTGGTTCGGTCAGTTTGACGATAGTGCTCATCCTTATGCAAGGTAGGTGCATGGTTTGCATGGAACATACCATATGCTTGGAAATCAATTTGGATGCACCGGATGGAACTCCTTGACAACGTGTGTCATATGGAATCTCGCTTCGGTCCATTTGGAGACATTGTTAGTTTCGGTGCAAGATAGGTGCACAGTTTGCACCTAATGCACCATAGTCTAAGAAACCATTTTGGACGCACTTGTTGGTACTCCAAGGTGAAGGGGCTCAAGTGGATGCTTGGTTTGGTCTGTTTGGAGATAGTGCTAATCTTGATGCAAGATAGGTACACGGTTTGTATGGAATATACCAAATGCTTGGAAATCAATCTGGATGCACATGATGGAACTCCTAGATGACGTGTGTCATACAAAATCTTGCTTTGGTCTGTTTGGAGACAGTGTTAGTTTCGGTGCAAGATAGGTGCAAGGTTTGCACATAATGCAGCATAGACTAAGAAACCATTTTGGACACACCCGATGGTACTCCTAGGTAAAAGGCTCAAGGGAAAGCTCAATTTGGTCTATTTGGAGATAGTGCTAATCTTGATGCAAGATAGATGCACGGTCTCCATGGAACGTATCATATGCTTAGAAATTAATTTGGACACACCCGATAGAACACCTTGATGACGTGTGTCATATGGAATCTCTCTTTGGTGTGCTTAGAGATAGTATTAGTTTCGGTGCAAGATATGTGCACGGTTTGCGCCTAATGCACCAAAGTCTAAGAAACCATTTTGGAAGCTCCTGTTGGTACTCCTAGGTGAAGAGGCTCAAGTGGAGGCTCGGTTCGGTCTATTCAGAGATAGTGCTAGTCTTGATGCAAGATAGGTGCAAGATTTGCATGGAACATACCATATGCTTAGAAACCATGTGCTAGTCTTGGATGTACCGGATGGAACTCCTTGATGACGTGTCTGATATGGAATCTCACTTCGGTCCATTTAGAGACAGTGTTATTTTCAGTGCAAGATAGGTGCACAGTTTGCACCTACCATAGGTTTGCACATAATGCAGCATAGACTAAGAAACCATTTTGGACACACCCGATGGTACTCCTAGGTCAAGGGGCTCAAGTGAAAGCTCGATTTGGTCTCTTTAGAGATAGTGCTAATCTTGATGCAAGATAGATGCACGGTTTGCATGGAACATACGATATGCTCAGAAACCAATTAAAACGCACCTGATATAATTCCATGATAATTTGTGTCATATGAAATCTTGCTTCGGTTGGTTTAGAGACAATGTTAGTTTTGGTAGAAGATATGTGCACGGATTACACCTAATGCACCATAGGCTAAGAAACCATTTTAGAAGCACCCGATGGTACTCGTAGTTGAAGAGGCTCAAGTGGAGGCTCGATTTGGTCTGTTCAGATATAGTGCTAATCTTGATGCAAGATAGTTGCACAGTTTGCAAGCAATGTACCATATGTTAAGAAATCAATTTGGACGCACCCAATGGAACTCCAAGAGGACGTGTGTCATTTGGAATCTCGCTTCGGTCTGTTTGGAGACAATGTTAGTTTCGGTGCAAGATAGGTGCATAGTTTGTGCCTAATGCACCATAGTCTAAGAAACCATTTTTGACCCACCTATTTGTACTCCTAGATGAAGAGGCTCAAGTGGAAGCTCGGTTCGGTCTGTTTGGAGATAGTGCTAATCTTGATGCAAGATAGGTGCACGTTTGCATGGAACATACCATATGCTTGGAAATCCATTTGGATGCACCCGATGAAACTCATTGATGACGTATGTCATATGGAATCTCACTTTGGTCTGTTTAGAAATAGTGTTAGTTTCGGTGCAATATATGTGCATGGTTTGCGCCTAATGCACCATAGTCTAAGAAACCATTTTCGACGCACCCAATGGTACTCCTAGGTAAAAGGCTCAAGTGAAAGCTCAGTTTGGTCTATTTGGAGATAGTGCTAATCTTGATGCAAGAAAGATGCACGGTCTGCTTGGAACAACCATATGCTTAGAAATTAATTTGGACACACCCGATAGAACTCCTTGATGACGTGTGTCATATGGAATCTTGCTTTGGTGTGCTTAGAGACAGTATTAGTTTTGGTGCAAGATATGTGCACGGTTTGCGCCTAATGCACCAAAGTCTAGGAAACCATTTTGGAAGCACCTGTTGGTACTCCTAGGTGAAGAGGCTCAAGTGGAGGCTCGGTTCGGTCTGTCTAGAGATTTGGTGCTTTAGGCACAAACCGTGCACCTATCTTGCACCGTAACTAACACTATCTCCAAACAGACCAAAGCAAGATATCAGACG